>NC_056524.1:130538201-130586922 GCF_019175285.1 Sceloporus undulatus | reverse complement strand
TATTATTTACACCTCCTGCAATGTAAAGAATGTAAAAGCCCTTGCATGTTTTTTTTCCCCAAAATCAGGAACTCATAAAAGAGCATTTTCTGGTAAAATGAGACTTGAGTTACACTCTAGCAGAGCATAATGGGATAATCAGTACAGAGTCTGAATTACCCAGATGTGAGCATTACATTATGAATCCCCAGATCTTAGCAGGGAGAGATAGCATTTGAAACAGAGAATGGAAAAGTTGGCAGGGAAACAGATAGCAAAAGAACACACAGACAATGAAGTAAAGATTATCATCAAGACTTCATTTCTTGCAGGAGGTTTCAATATGGCTCTCATCTCTCTCTGTAAGAACAAGGTTTATAGCATGTAATAATGCTTTGAAGCTTTCTACAAGGTAAGTAATATACATACACCTAAATCCCAGAGATGCACTGCTGTGCATTTTTTCAATTTTTACCTATTTCCAGGATATTCTAAAATGGGGAGGGGAAGTTTATTTACATCTAGATTGACTATAGCCTCCCAAGAAAAGAAAAGAAGCAACATTTGGATCTGGTATGCAGCAAGGTGATAACACAGATGTCCATTGAAAAGATGTCTGAGTCAGCTTCGTGTGATGTGTGTATTTAGAAAACTACGCCCATTGCTTGAGAAGTTACTTTTTAAAATTGAAATAACTATGGTGTTGAAGCTTTCTAGTTAACTATTGTTATACATACAATATTTAAAAGTATCACTTGACTTTCACATTTCTTAAAAAGTATTGATTCTCAAGAGTGTAGCAAGGGGGGGGGGGATAAAGCATTCTCTCCTTTGTATGATTGAATATGATGCTGCCCAAACTCTTAGTAAACTATTTTGAATTTGGATGGAGATTAAGGGAATTTAGTCTATCCTTCCCATCTAGGGGAATTTGCAACTAGTTCCACTCCACTCCAATGTCATATATGAAAACAAAGATACTCGTGTGCATGTGTAATATTGCTGTCCTCCCACCACAAAACTCTCCTGAAATTTGCCTGCCTCTTCTTTTATTCCATAATGCTATTTTGTGGAGATTCATCTCTGATATATTTTTTTAGGACTAAATTGGCCCAATACGTCGTTTCTACATCTTCTCCAAGTGGAGGAGAAAAAAATGTCTCCCCACCACTCTAATTTTATGAGATTCATTCATACTACAAAATTATAGTGCTATTATTACACTTCAAGTGTCATGATTCCATCCTATGGACTCTTGGGTTTTGTAGTTTGGTGAGGCATGAAAGGAACTCTATGGCTGAGAATTCTAAATGCTCCTCCATAAACTACAAAGCACAGGATTCTATTATAAACAGTAGAATAATAGTGCTATATTTCTGTACTGTGAATGGACCCATGGTCTCTGGAATTCCATAGGTTCTACCATGTTCTACTACATGTCCAAAATCCAATGCATACAGGACAAAATTGTGTGACACAGGCCAGTTACACACTGGCAGTTGGGACGTCCGCAGGACGTCCCATTTTAAAAAGGGGGCATCTCTTCTAGACGCCCCTGAGTCTAATACGGACTGTGTCCGTACAATATGGCACCGGCCCTTCTACATGGCCGGCGCCATATTGACGTATCGGACGCTGAGCGTCCGAACATCGCACAGCGCTAATGATGTCATGAATGCGCCCTTGGCGCTTCGCGACGTCATCAGTGCGCCGCGGAAAGAAGCTCCATTTTGGAGCTTCTTTTTTGCTCCATGTGGTATGGCTGCTGCGGCTCCCGTGCGGAACAAGCGGTGGCGGCGGCAGACCGCCTCAAAGCAGCGGTCTAGAACCCGCCTAATTGTTATTTATTTTTCAAGTGAAAGTTCCTACTTGAATTTGGCCCCCAGTCTTTAACAGCCAGATTGGTCACCGGTTTCATCTAGGTTTGACCATATAATACCTGTCCTAAAATCTCTTCACTTGTTGCCAATCAGCTTCTGGGAGCAATACAAGGTGTTGGTTATCACCTTTAAAGCCTTGCATGGCTTGGGCCTGAGTTACTTACGGGAATGCCTCTCCCTACGCAATCCACCCCACACTCTCAGAATAACTGGGAAGAACGTGTTACAACACGTCCCAACTAAGCTCACATCAACTTCTCAGAGAGCTTTTACAGCAGTCGCCCCAAAACTATGGAACGATCTCCCAGTAGAGATCTGTCTGATTACCTACCTGGAGTTGTTCAAGTGGGCACTTAAGATGGATCTCTTCCAGCAAGCTTATCCACCTGACCTTTTTGTAATATCACCTTTATACCATTCGACAAATCATTGCATTGCCACTCGACAAGGATTTAGTTTCTAGATTAATTATATTATTTTATTGATGTATTTAAATGTATTTTATACTGATGTATGTGTTTTTAACTGATTGAAATCCTGCCTCAATCCATTTGGGAGAGGCGGGAAAATATAAATAAACTATATTATTAAAAAATATATTATAATCCTGCACATGATTACTTGAAAATAAAACCATTGTGCTTATTAGATACTACAACCAGCTAACTCTGTGCAGGACTTGTCTCATTTACAGATACAGTATCTGCTTGAATAGTGCTTGAATGGTGGTTTGACCTTTTTTTAGTGCATAAGATTTTTTATTATGACTCCACTCATAGCAAGTCTAATGTGGTCCAAAATGAACAAATTGTGTGAGTTTATGCTTTATGCCAAGTTTATAAAACTAGCATGTCAGGGAGTTTTTTTTTTGTCAGATTCTACAATCTTTCCCCTGACATATTCGCTTTCCAGTAGATGATGCCAAGATGAAATGTGTCAGTGTTGGGAGATGAAAAGGCATACATATTTTAATATAAAAATTATTTGGTTTTTAAAATGTGTACTGTAGCCTGAATCTGTTTTTAAAAAATTAAATATGAAAATCATGGAAACTTTTCCATATACATAAAACTTTCAGTTAGAACAACTAGTCTAGTGTATGCTTTAGGCTAAATGTTGCTGGACCACAAAACATCACATATATTATTTATTTAATTCATTAATTTATACTTTGTGTTTTTCCAGTGCAGGACCCAAAGCAGTTTACAATGTGAATTAAAATGGAAGCTATCAAAAAGTAAATTGATTATAACACTGAAGAACAATTAACAACAATTAAATCAGCTATTATGTTTAAACCAAGTACTAAATTAAAACATTTATAAATATAAGTATTTTTATTTTTAATAAGTTTTATTAATTGAAACAAGTAATACACAAATAATACATATCATATTATTTTTCAATCATACAAGACATACAATCAAGTTATATACAGTAAGTGTAAAATATGAGTTCAAGGGGTATTAGATGTGTTTGCATAAGAATGTTCTTCTTTTATCTACAATGTTTCATCCCCTTCTTCTTGGAGGTTCCTTTCCCCTCTCTTCACTTCACTTCACTTCCTCCCTATAGCTTCTCTTTACATAACTCAACCCCCCTTGATCTTTCTCCTCTCAGCTCATTTCATCTTCCTATCATTCCTTATTCCTTATTCTGCAGCTAAGACACTCCTAACATATATGGAGGTATAAACTTGATTGAAGAAAGGAAAAGGCACCAGGGATCACATTGCAAACCTATGTTGGATAATGGGGCACACCAAGAAATTCCAGATTAAAATATGCATGTCCTTCATTGACTACAGCAAAGCCTTTGACTGTGTAGATTGCAAAAAGCTATGGCTTCCACTTAGAGAAATGGGAGTACCACAACATCTGATTGTCCTTTTGCATCATCTGTACTCAGACAAGAGGCTGCCATCAGAACAGATTATGGAAAAACAGAATGGTTCCCAATTGCCAAAGGGGTCAGGCAAGGCTGCATACTGTCACCTATTTATTCAACCTGCATGCGGAAAGGAGGAGTGAAAATAGGAGGAAGGAACATTAACAACCTAAGATATGCAGATAATATGGTATAAAGAAATGAAAAACAACAGCAACAACAAAAACATAAACAAAATAAATAAATAAAATACATGCATCTGAGATGTGGTGATAGAGAAGAGTGCTGAGGATACTGTGGATGGCTAAGAAAACAAATAGGTTCTAGAATAAATCAAGCCCAAACTAACCCAGGAAGCCAGATGACTAAATTGAGGCTGTTGTACTTTGGCCACATCATGGAAGAAAATGAATCATTAGAAAAGGCAAGGATTCTATGAGAGGCAGAAGCTACTAGAAAGAGAGGAAGACCACATGCCAGACTTGATTAGGGAGGACATGGACTTGGCTCTGTGAGACCTGAACAGAGAGGTTGAGGACAAAGGATCTTGGAGAGGTCCCATTCAAAGGGTTGCCATGAAGCAACTTGAGGGCAGTTAACAACAACATTTTGAAAAGAAATTTACAATTCTTTGTCTTTCCATTACAAGTAATGAGTACAGATAGCATAGAACCCAGTTTGCAATTAGTAATTAATACCCCAATAGCAGACATGCCACCTAGTTATGGAGGTATATGCTATTTCTATTTCTATTATTGGCATTATTTTTTCTAACATTTGCATATATATTTGTGTAAGTTAGCATGCTCACTTGTTTCTATAAATCTTTATTCTGGTTTTGTTTTGTTTTTCCCCTCTTTTCTTGGTGATCCATTTCCCTCTTTTGCAATCACTCTAGTTACAGTGTGTGTCAGTAGCTAGGGCCTAATTGCTAGCCATTTGTTGTACTATTATCACTGTTCTAAATAATAATAATAATAATAATAATAATAATAATAATAATAATAAACTCTATACCGGTATCTGTAGTTCATTCTGTTATTCAGTCCACTATAACTTCTCTGTTCATTTATTTTAGTTTGCCTTATCTGGATTGCAAGTCTTGATCTCATACTTGAATAACATAAGTCTAGAGTCCCTAAATATTTTAGATATGACAATATTTATACACTAACCAGAACTCAGTTACCATCATTTTTCTATCATATAGAAGACCTAAAATATTTTAGGCCTGAGAAGGAAAAGTGTTATGAGTCTGAACTTTCTAGTAATTAGTTATAGCAATCACCACCTTCCCACTTTCCACCTGTGAGGTCCCAGCAGGGCCCACACATTTAATTAATATAAAGTGGCGAACATTTGTTCTTTTTTATGTGTGGAAAATCTCCATCTGTGCAAAGAAGTAAAGACCTTCATTAGTAGAAGTTGTCAACTTCTTATTTTAAAGAAATATGGTGCCTTGGTGAGATCAGAGGGTGGAGATTAGTAGATAAAAGGGGACAGGAAGATGGAGAAGTTCTGAGGACAAGATATAATAGTAATCCATATGAATCTGCTCCCACAACCTCCATTACCTTTGCGAGGAGAAGGTATAAGGGTCATTTCTCTGCAGGAACATCCAGAAAAGACCTCGAAGCAACAGAAGGGCTCTACAGATGGGCAGCATGTAGCCACTCCTTTTAGCCCTGGATCGGTGCCGCAGCAGATGCACGCAATGGCACTAATCTGCTCCTTGTAGGGAACAACAACAAAAAAGCTGGTCTAGGCAGCTTCTTGGAAGGGGTGCCATAGGCGCACTTGCACACCCCTTCCATGCAGCACCATTTAGGTACTGTCCACGACATGCATCATCATGGTACACATCATGTAGACGGGCACAGGCTAAAATGGCACCTGGGTGGTGTGGTGAGGGCTTGGAGTGACTGGAAACTTAGCCCTCACTGCGCCTACAAGCTGGCACTTTTGTCTTTTTGTATCTTGGTCACTGTAGAATTGTGAGATGCTTTAAGTTTTAAGTTTTTAAAGTTGAGATAACTAAGGATGGAATTCTTTACTAATTTGATTCTTAAGAAAGAAACAAATAATTTTAATATTTTTTTCTTATTGCAAGAAATACTTCAGAAACTGCAGTTTTCAAAGACTATTCATATTTCAGAACTTATTGTGCCCAAAATAATCACATGCATCTTTTACTTTGTTTGTGGGTTTTGCATCGAAAATGAGTTGTTGTTTTTTTTAATGAATGCTGAAGTCAGGGATTTATTCATGCAAAATTCACACATATAACATTTCTGGACAGGAAATGCTATTTTTTGTGCATAAAATGCTCTTTTTTGTACACCTTCCCGTGTACAAATATCATGCCAAGTAAACCCCCAAATCTGAAGACTGTTGTCCTACCAGGATTCTCTTTGTCAGGTTTTCTTGACACGTAAGATTTTTTTAAACTATTTTTTTCAATATTTCAAAATATTCTTTCCATCCTAGAGACAGCGCACAGATCTCCCAGACTAATCTGTTGTTTGGACCTAAGCAAGTCATCCTCGTTAAGAGAAAATGCTGCTGCTAGTTTTTGTTCATGCACATGCAAAAACGTTGATGATTGGCAAACAAATGACAGCTGAGTCATTAACTTTCATCAATGTTCATATTATCGTTTAATTTGGAAATACACTTTTTCCTGATTTACGCATTTTGTTTGCATCAGCCAAATAAACTGGTCTGCCCACCATCCTCTTGGGGGCAGGGGGAGACCAGACAATGCATGGACCCCAGTTCTGGTGTGAATGGATCAGATGATGTCTGGCCTCTTTAGCACCAGAACCAGGTTGTAACCCCTTCACACAAATGAAAATACTTTACCAGTTGCTATGAATTTCCCTAAAAGATCCAGAGCCCTCTGTTCATTCTTTCTAAGATCATAACAAAGTGCCCAGCCATGTGGCTGAAGCTGGGCACCTCATTCTGACCTCAAAGAAAAGCCAAGATTAGATCAGGTGCTGACCATGGCACAGATCATGAATTACCCCATATATATAATAAAGTAAAACTCAATAAGAAAACAAAACCAGTCATCATACCAAAATGTGATCTAAACAATATCTCAACAAAATTTAGTGACAATATAAGGATCAGATTTGCACTACTTAGCATAATAGAATGAGAACCAGAAGAACTATGGTCTGAAGCCAGGGACATAAAAGAAAAATGATGACAGACACTTTGAAGAGCCAAAATGAAAGAGAAGAAACCATGGATAACAGATAAAACTCTACATGCAATAAGGAAAGAAGAGGAAAAACAAAAAGGGGATAGCAACAAACTAAGAACCATGAATGCAACAATACAACGGCTAGTCTGTAAAGAGGAAAAAAAACTACTACAATGACTAAAATGCAAAGATATACAACTAAACACAAAAGTGAGAATCATACAAGCAATTATACTCCTTATTACCTCCTATGGATGTGAGACCTGGACAGTGAAGAAAGCAGATAGGAAGAAAATCAATGCATTTGAGATGTGGCAATGGAGAAAAGTTCTGAGGATCCCATGGACAGCCAAAAAGATAAACAAATTGGTCATGGTGCAGATCAAGCCAGAGTTCTCCCTGGAAGCCAAGCTGACAAAACTGAGGCTGCTAGACTGCAGGCACATCATGAAAAGTGAGAACTCACTGGAAAAAACAATAATGCTAGGAAAAGTGGAGGGAAGTAGAAAGATAGGAAGACCATATGCTAGATGGATGGACTCTATTAAGGAGAACATGAGTATAAGTTTACAGGACCTAAGCAGAGCAGTGGAGGACAGGGAGTCCTGGATATGTCTCATCCACAGGGTCACCAGGGGTCAAGTTCAACTTGAGGGCAGTTAACAAAAAATGAGAAAGGTAACAACATTCAGTTTCCTAGGCTTCAATATTAATGTTTATATATTAGGTTTTGTGTAACTACAACATATATTCATTACTTTTTGCATATGGTGGGGTATTTTTGATCTTTTTTTTTTCATTTTTAAGGTGTTTCTTTTAAAGTGTTAGATAACCAAAAAGAAAATCCAAAACTATTATAAACAAAAAGGATGATTTACTTTTCACCTAAGAAATGTATAACAAGAATGAATTAGAGTCAGCCTTCCCCATAGGTGGGCTTGCCTTCTGTGGCTTTGAGCTTGTGCGGAAGGCAAGCCCTGGCATAAGTAATGGGGCACAGACCTGTGCCGCGAGCCCATGCACCACCTCGAGCACATGCCCCATTATTTTCTATGGAGCTTGAGCATACACTCTTTTCCCCATACGTGGGGGGATCCGGAACAGATCTCCCACATATGGGGAGAGCAGACTACTTTTTTAAAAAAAGTGCCAGCAAATTAGCATTTAAAAATAATATTCCTGACTTTGCTAGACTCTGCTTAGCTTACTGGATAGTAAATTGTGCAACCCTAGTTCATATCACATCATACAGCCAGTACAAGTCAAAATGATTACCTACTTTGCTTTCTAATATGCTGAAAATATCTAGAGTTCTGCTACAATTTCTTCTATCAGGATAATTACAGCTGCCAAGCTATTGCTGCACTTCCCAGTTCTATCTCCCTGAGTGTACATCTGGGAAATCATGTGGAAGTGGAAACATCATTATTAGTAAACCATCATAATACTGACATCATATAAAAAGAGCCTCTTCCAAATTACAGAATGATGTAACTAAGAGCATGGAGGGAGACTGTGATGCTACCTGATGCACCAATCTGTCAGAAAATGAAACTATTTAGATGACATTCCTAATGTTATATTCATTCCAGCATCACTAAATAAAATAATCTAGACACAAACTGTAATTATTTAAAAGGTAACAGTTCATTGTATAAGAGAGGAAAGAAGGTGGAGAAAACTTTCTCCCAAATCAGACTCCTGCCTCGGAGGAGGTAACACTGGAAAATATGTGAGCCTTAGAGGTTCGTTTTTAATGACAGAAAATAAACAGTGCTGTCTTTCCTAGGGGATTCCTGGGTTTATAAACAGACTACTCAGGGTCACAAGTGGGCTGGGAACTCAGATCAATTTCTAAATTCAGGGAAGACTCAAGATAGCAGTATTTTCACACCCTATATACCCTGCATTTTTTGGGGGTACACATCTTTTGTTACATTTTGTTATAATTGCAGTTACAGAGAAGCCATAAGCACGAACCTAGAAAAGTCAGATGGCCTTTAAGTGAACTTTTGATGACTGGTCACAGACTTGAGGGCATGTGGAAAGAACTCCTCTAACTTTATGGCTGTGAATATTGCTGCTTCCCTACTCCCTGCAGTGTACATTTCCTCCTGAAGGTCATAGTCAAAGGTTTGTCAGCCTAAAGCATTAAGCTGATCTTTCTATAAACTTCTATTATACTTTTCTGCATCAGATCCTATTCCAAACCCCCTGGGGTTGTCCTGATCTTATTCCTGCATGATTAAATCAATGTCACTGACATCAACCAAAAATATTCTTTCTGGATCCATTTCAAACCAGACATGGAGTTGAGATTGCTATGGTTGCCGAAGTGGATGATCTTGTTCTGGGTATTGATAGGGGAAGTGTGACCCTGTTGGTACTTTTGGACCTCTCAGCAGCCTTTGATACCATCGATCATGGTATCCTTCTGGAACACTTGAGAGAGTTGGAAGTCGGGGGCACTGCATTGTAGTGGTTCTGATCCTATCTCTCAGGCAGATTCATGATGGTGATATTTGGGGACAGCTGCTCCTCTAAAAGGGAGCTTAAATCTGGTGTCCCTCAAGGCGTCATTCTATCCCCAGTGTTATTTAATATATACATGAAGCTGCTGGAGGAGATCACCCAGAGACATGGGACGGGGTGTTATCAGTATGCTGATGACACCCAGATATATTTCTCCATGTCCTGGACTGCAGCAATGACTAAGGACGATATCTCTCCTCTGAATGAATGACTTAAAGTGGTAATGGACTGGATGAAGAAAAACAGACTAAAACTGAATCCAGATAAGACGGAGATATTCATTATAAGGATCCCTAATCTGGGAATGGAGATATGTCAACTGGTCCTACATGGGGTCACACTTCCCCTAAAGGACTGTGTTCGCAGCTTGTGAGTGCTCCTGGATTTGTCCCTTCAGTTGTCAACCCAGACCGATGTGACGGCCAGGAGTGCTTCAGCTGATATGCCAGCTGCGACCCTTCCTGCAGCCGGGGGACCTGGAAATGGTGGTACATGTGCTGGTAACCTCACGACTTGACATCTGTAATGAACTCTATATGAGGCTACCGTTGTGCTTAGTTCAGAAACTTCAACTAGTCCAAAATATGGCAGCCAGATTAGTTGCCGGAAAGTCTAGAGGTGACCATATAACACTGATTTTAAAATCTCTTCACTGGCTGCTTATTCCGAACACAGTACAAGGTGTTTAAAACCCTTCATGGCTTGGATCCAGTTTACTTGCAGGAATGCCTTGTTCCATATAATCCACCCTGCACACTTAGGTCCTCTGGAAAAAACTTACTACAACCAGTAAAGACCAGGCTGGCTGCAGTTACCCATCTGCCTTTTCATCTGCCTCTCCTAAATTATGGAATGGCCTGCCAGAAGAGATCCGACTTATCACCAATCTTAACAGCTTTAAAAAGGCCACCAAAACGGATCTCTTCCGACAGTCCTTTCCTGATTGATCGACCCAGCCCCACTGATAGGGACTGCCCCAATGACTGCCCCAAGATGTCCTGCTTCTGTTATGACTATTTCATATGATTTTAATTGTATTTTACAATTTTTGTTGCATTGTAATTATGTGGATTATTTTAATTTATGTTTTTATTGATGCAAGACACCTTGATCTTACTGAAGAAGCAAGATAGAAATTATTATTATTATTATTATTATTATTATTATTATTATTATTATTGCATGTATAACTGAAGTTAAACCCATCAAGTGGGTGGGAATCCCATTGTTTACAGGATTTCTGAAAAAGCAACCCAACTGGCTCAAGACTCTATATAAAGCTTGGGTTGGTACTCATACTTTGGTAAAGTTTTTATTATTTATTTTTACCATAGAAAGTTGCAGGGTTATCCTTAGTCTGAAATCACTGAGAAATGCTGCTGGATTTCATATCGGCCCCTCAACACAGGCTGGCCAACCCCCACTCCTGCCATCCTTAAACATATGTTTTAGGCACACTTGTTGAGCCACTGTCACTTCCATCAACCCCTGATTGGAGCTCCACTTCTGGATTGGTAAAGTTTTACTTTATTGCAGCCACAAGTAGTCGCAAGCCACTATCTTTAATTTTGTTAGTTCTTGTGTGTATATATATGTATGAATGGTATTGTGTGAATGGTAGTTTCACCCATTGCTCTTAATCAATAAAAAATGTACTTGGACAATTCTGGTTCTTGGACCTGTTATACAAAGGCTGAGGCACCAGCTATCTGCCTTCCTGCTGCTTCCCATTGAGCCAAAAAATGTCCTCATTCAGTACAATTTGTGGGTGTCTTGTCAGGACCCTCTGCAATTTAGGTTACAGCAGGTAGGTCATTGTGGATTTTGCTAATTTTTTCGGGGTGTGTGTGTGTGTCTTTTATTTAATTTTTTAATTTGGTTTTACAGTACATTAAAATAACAATAGTTAATAATCTTACGGTCATGAAAGCAATATTAAAGTAACATATGAGTTATTCCAGATTGGAATAAACTGAAAATAAATAAGATCACTATATCATGCAAAAGGAAATATATATATCAAGCCCTATTAAATTTCAAAACACTATTAACTGAATGCAAAGGTGCCTGTAAGGTCTCATAAAATACTTGCTTCTCCAATACAGTATACATTAGTATATTCAGAACTCTCAAAAGAGTGCAGCTCTGTGCTTGTGAGGCACTGTGAGTGAGGAGTTGTTTCTGCTGGCCTCTAATGGCAGCTGTACTTGGTCATTGAGAATTAGGGACAAGGTCAGATTATATTTAAAGTCAGCCCACCTACTGTATACAGTGTTGTGGTATATGGTCAGGCTTTCTTGCAGTATTGGACACTATATGCGGAATTTGTAGATGTCATCATAGGATTAGGATTGTGCAGGAGATCAGGAAAGATTTAAGCAGGAAATTCTGGCTTCTTTCAGTGGAATTTCATTGTTTCTGGGAGACTTGTAGCCAGTGGTGAGGACCCTATAGACCAGCTTGGTGAGGGAAAGGGACTAACCCAATATTTGTCCCTTGTCCATGGAAGGTAGTAGCAGGAGAAAAGTAACAGATACAGGAAAAAAGTGGCAGATACAGAAAACACTTTGGCAGCCTTTAGGTGAAGGGAGGGCTCCAGCCAGCATGTTCCACCATCTAGTATACTTTCTTCTACATCATCCTGAATCAATATTCCATTCTGTTAACTCTATAACTCTTGTTCTTTACTCTGTTGACATTGTCCCACTGGGTTAGTATCACTGGACTGTTTTGATGGTCCCCATGGTAATGTTTTTATTATGTTTTTTACCATTAAAAGTTGCAGGGTTATCCTTCGTCTGCATATTCCATCCTCTCTAAAAGGTGTGCAGTTGCTGAAGCTTTCATTACATTTGAGGTAGTCCATGAAAATTGGCATTATTGGAGGAAAGGTCATTATCACATGTAATGCTTTATAGAATTTCACAAGAAGGAACAAAGGTTACTGTTCCCAAGGGTCATACAGTCTAAACATGTGTCAAATACATATTCAAAAGCAGTTGATATTAAATATCCTCAAACACTATTTAGCTGTAAATGATACAGAAGAGTAACTCCACTCTTCCATTAACCAAATAGAAACTTAAGCCCTGAGCTCCAGAGCCAGCACTGAGAATATATCTTCATACTGTGTTTTGAAGTGATTCGTTAAGAATTTCTGCACCAGTAACTGCAAGAATAAAGTATTGGTGGAAAGGGAACACCAATATTTGTACTTTTCATATATTATTTTTGTGATGGCTTGTTTTAACCGCAGTAGTATTTTGTACTGTATAACAGATGGCATTTCAAGCAAATATTTTCCACCACATCAACAACTTCTGCTTCTTGATAGCCTTTTAGTGGATTTGTTACATATCAGTTATCTCTAAATAATGCTCTAAGACAGAATAATTTTCTAGGTGACCTTTGTATTCACGGCACACTTCTTATTGTCCTCATTTATGATTTGATTTGAACACCAGTTCCAGAAAATGGATTTTATTTTTAGTGTAGCTGGAGGCAGAGTATGCTAATTGTGGGAACATTCTATTGGGACTCTTTAAGACCTATTTTCAGTCCTAGTTGTATGCCATCATGGAGTCATTTGCTAAATAACTTCAGCAAAATCTTCTAACCTGGTGCACTGTATTTGGATTGTGATCAGAAAACTTTTCTGATCACCACTTTAGTTATTAATTCAGCATTACAAACAAGCAATATGAATTGAATTTGGCCAAAATCTGAGCAGATGTAAGCTATTTTGGCCAGATCAAGTGTTTTCTGAGGTAGAGTGTTTTCTGACTCCAGGATTCTTCTTGGCAGGATTCTGAACACTCAAAAAAACCTTGGTTTTTTGCCTTTTGCCTTTAAAAAATATATATTTTCTAATATCTTTTCCCTCTCTATATAATTAACATCCAATTGGATATCATGTAAAAGATGGACTGCATGGTGTTGTACTGTTTTAACTGTACTATTTTAAAGAGCTTTTATCTTTAATTGCATCATCATATTTTAATGTGTGATGTCTTTTAATACTGTAATACTTTAATTCTACTTTAATGCTCACTTTTGTATATTTTTGTTTTCTGCACGGAACAATTCCATGTGAATTTTGTTCAAATGACTTGCACATTGTGAATAGGCTTTGGAAACTGTATGTTTTTGAAAACTTTCTCTCGGCAGGAAAATAATATGATGACTTGCTGCTACCTTTAAGAAAGTCAGTGAATAATTACATCCCTATAACTATAAGATGAAATTGATAATAATTGAAACAACAAGAGATTTCAACAAGAAGTTGTCAAACTCTGGCGGGTTACAGACCGCCAAAAAATAAGTATGGAATACATATTAGAGTTAGGAAGGGGCGGTGCTTCCACACACCCCTAACCCTAGTACGTATTCCATAGGTACAACATGGCGGCGTCCCTTCCACATGGGGGCCGCCATGTTTACGTATCGGACACATAGCGTCCAGACGTGTCGCGGCGCCTATGACGTCGTGAATGCACCAGCGGTGCCTCGCGACGTCATAGAGGCGCCACAAGAAGGAGCTCCATTTTGGAACTCCTTTTTTGCTCTGCGCAGGAGCGGCGCGGTGTGGTTGCTACAGCTCCCTCACGGAGCAAGCGACAGCGGCGGCAGACCGCGGCGGTCTGTAACCCACCAATAATTTAAAGAATTAGAAATTGAACAAGAATTGGACAGGAGGAGAATTGCTAGATATACTCCTGTTGGGAAATATGAAAAAAAGCAGTGAGTCTCTCTAGCAGAGTAAATAAGTTTGGCAGAGCAGAAAGTGAACAACAACTAGTGCTAGAGGGGAGAAATAGTTTAAAAATGAAATTGATCCAAGTCATTATGACAATTCTGTTTTATTGTTTAGTTTCGGATCTGAAGTTTTAAATTGGTGGTGAAAGAGTAAAAATAAAATCCTTTTGCACATGGGCATTGCAAGCATCGTGTTTTCATTTTCTTTGGTATATAGAGGAATAAAATCAATGAATATTTATTCTAATCTGCAATTCATGAAAAAACAGGCATCAAAACTGTCCTAAAATTAAATCACCAGTTTTCCCATTCTATCTGTGACACCTTTGATGTATGGTAAAAAATACCTTCCCTTTGGGTTGTTGTTTGTTTTCACCCCTATGGGTTTTTTCTGGATCTGGCAGCCCTTCTGATGTCTGAGTTGGAATAACCCTTAGCCTTAGAGCACGGTATAGTTGCTTCAACTCATCTTCCAAGAAGTTGAGTTCACAGATCTGTTTTGCTCTGTCTACCAGTGTTTTTATTGTGCTTCTTTTTTGTCCTGGATGATAGTTAGAGTTCTTGTGCAGGTCTTTGTCTGTGTAGGTTTTCTGTATACTGTGTGGCCCAAACGTTGGTTCGGTTTGTGAATGACCACAACATTCAAGAATGACAGTATTCCTTCCTTTTCTTTTTCCATTGTGAATTGGATGTTAGGGTGGATGTTGTTCAAATGGTTCAGAAACACATCTAGATCTTCTTTTTTATGGCTTCAAATGGTGAAAGTGTCATCCACATATTGTAACCATGTTGTGGGCTTTTTTGGTGTTGTTTCCAGGGCTTGCTTTTCAAAGTGTACCATGTAAAAGTTTGCTATCATGGGGCTCAGAGGGCTTCCCATGGCCACCCCATTTCTCTGCTCATAGAATCCATTGTCCCATTGGAAGTAGCCTGGGGTGAGGCAATGTTCAAACAGGGCTGTGAAGTCTTTGGGAAAAAATTGATGGATGAGTGCCATGGTGTCCATTATGGGGACTTTGGTGAATATATCTGCCCTATGTTTTCTCTCTCTTCTTTTTTTATCACTTGAAGCATTTCATCTTTTATCCATTATTTCTTTCCTTTCCTTTTGGCCATCAATAGTATGTTTCTGCATTCTGCTTTAATTATGTCCTTGACTTCTGACCATAGTTTCTCAGGTTCTCAATCAAATGTGTTCCATTTTTCAAATATTATCAGATATTCTTGCCATCCCTATTGAGCATAAAAGAAATAGAATGAGTTCTTCCATCCCTATATAAATTAACATGTTTAGGACATGGCATAGTGCTTTGATCACTCTCCTTCCACATGAGCAGACTCTCAAATGTCACAAAAAATCTTCAAGATGGCTTCCCATGATTGCTATAGAATTCAACCATGTGAAAAGTCCTTCTATGTTTGGGAATATTAATTGTTGCCAAGTACCTTAAAAAACTACAGGTTAGACCTACCATCAGTTGATATAAACTGAATTGTAAATTACTTTTCCCCCAAAACACTAAATTTTGGACGTTTAAATCTAACTATTATTGCTTCATTCAGACATTTGAAAATTTAAAACTTTTTTTCTTGAAATAGGCAGTTGCTTTCTTTGATGTATCTGGAAACAGAATAATTAGTAAGCATTAAAGTAACATTGCTATTGATAAATTTCAGCTACAAGGAGGCATATTTTTCCATCAGAATGGATAAGGAAATAGTCAGGGTCAAGACAAAGTAAAAATACATAACCAATACCTTATTGCACAAGATGTTAACATTAATAATTTCCAAAGACCAAATCCCTGATTTAAGCCATGTTACTACACTGGAATAACATCTTGGAGCACCAAAAACCTTCATATGCTAGAGGGGAAAAAAGATTGAATTTTTTCTGTACAGTAAAAACCACATCTAAGTATTCCTACCTATGATAATGCTATCAAATGAATGGGCTGACAGGTGACCTGAAAGTGCGCACATGCACACACACACACAATAAGTGAACTCTCACTGAACTTTATTTATTAGTTACAAAACTTGGAAAAGTTTTGTTTTGGCCTAAACACCTGGGATCTGTAGTCCAAAAAGTGATATCCCACTAAAGCTCTGATCAATTGATTAACATAATGCCTTGTTGTTGCTATTTTCTATCAAGTTGGCTTTGGCTTATGGCAAAAGCCTATGAACAAGAGACTTCCCAGTTATCAACAGACCTACACAGGTCCTGAAAATTTCCATCTGTAGTATGGTCTTCCCAACACTGTATTAAGTTTTTGTGATTATGTGACTGCATGCCCCTATGAGGCAAGAGGCTGTTCTGATAGTAGCATTGCTACTGGTAGGGTCTCCCAAGTCATGTAGGCTTTTGCTGGGGAGTGAGAATAAGTGTGTGAATCACCTTAGTACAATTAAGAAAGTTACAACAGCAAACCTAATCCTATTTCCCTTCCTAATTTTATTATCTTATTTCTATTTCTATTTTTAATTCCCCCCCTAGTTTTCCCAATTATACAGTCTAGTATATATAAATCCTAATATCTTGAAGAAGCAAATAATGAAATTCTTCCTGAAGTGGAAAGGAAGAGGGTATTATTGTTGTTTTGTTAAGTCAATCCAATTCAAAATTTAGTCAAAACACTACTTAGTTAAATGGAAATTCTCCTTTAAAATATCACTTGTTTAACAGAAGTGGCAAAAGTGACCCTTGAGTTTTTAGCTCAAAGCTTTCCACAGCCTATGGTGTTAGGTACCAAATGATAACCATCAATTAATATTCAACAGAAAAGAAAAAATGCAGAACCATAACTGGTACAATTGATACAATTAACTAATACACATCTTTCAACCCAACCAATAACTCTTTTCCTCACTCTTCCCCCTAGTTATTAATCCAAAGTTATTATTAATTCTATTATAAGAGCACTTTAGTCATCCAGATGTCAATAAAGAGAAAGACCAAAGAGTAAATAGCTGGCCTTGTTGTTATCTGGCTCCCTTATCTTCTTTTCAGGTAACAATCCTTTTTTTTTTTTTTAGTATTAATCTTTTCTCTTTAATAGCCAAATTTCAGTCTTTGCTTGTGTGTTCCTCTTTTACTCTTTTGCTTTTCTTCTCAGGTGTCCTTCATTCATTACTACTTTCAGAGCTGGTAATGCTTTCACTTCCTTGCTAACAGCTGTGCTTTGAATTCCCTTTCTTTGTTACTAGCTTTCTCTCTGCTTACTCTTATTTTCACTTTCTCTCTGTTTTGTCCTTTTATTTTCCTCCTTACTGTCTTATCCCTTTAGTTATTTCCTTAGATTTGATGCCTTTTTTATAATCTTTATACAATGCAACCAAATATTAAGTTGCCCTCAAGAGTCCAGCAGTAAACAAATCCAGACTTCTAGAAGAAGAAACCCAAAATAAATCCACTCTTTCTTTGCACTTTACCTGTGCTTTATTGCTATCTTTCACTTTCTTTTGCCCCAGAGGCTGTCAGTCTCCAGGGTCATTGATGAGAATCTATCCTTCTCTCTTTGTATTAATAAGTGTCCCTAGCTCTAGGTCACAACTAGAAAAAAATTTAAAAGGTTGTTGCCAAGGCTAGTGTGCTGCAGACACAATCGTGTCTTGCAGAACTACAGCCCACTGCAGCTGCCCTTTGAATCTTTCATGGTCCCTCCACTCCCTCTCCACTGCTTGGTTTGGGAGTCAAGGGTCCCGCACAGAATTCATAATGAGACCACACATCCAAGTTTTCTTAGGTCGTTCCTGCAGTGGTTGAAATTGGAGGATAGCACTTCATCTTTCACCTCTGCGCACTTCAGCATCCCAATAGGAAGTTTCACAAGTGTTACTTTCCAAAAGCAACCAGCCAACCACCCAGAGGAGTTTAGATGCAGAAGATAAACCCTTCTCCATTGTTTGTCTACAACATCTTGTATTAAGTAATTCCACTGTATTAGTTAACTTTTAGCTAACAGCTGCTGACAGACCTTGACTGATCATTTTGTGATATATTCTATTTTACACTCCTAAAGATTTCTTCCAGTTTCTGAAATAATGACAACCTTGATTATCCACCATATATGTGACCTTATTAGATAATGTGAGTAGTGTTTAGAGAATGGCACACACGATAAACAATAAGAATGAAAGGTAATTACCAGAATATTATTTTGGCAGGTGTGTTGAGCCCAGTCCTTGGTATGGTTTGGTCTCAAGGGAATAGCCCAAATCTTCAGGAACTGAATTTATCACTATGTAATTGACTACCTGTCTTCTTGAAATTATAGTTCACGGACTTTAAAGAGGGGAAAAAAACACCACTGTCTTCATTGTACTGACCTGATCAGTGTTCTGAAAAAAATGTTTCCATGTTCATTTTCATCTTGCAAAAAGTAGGCAAACAAACTAAGGCGCATTATAGACCGCCCAAAAGGGTGGTCTGCCGCCACCCTTGTTTGCTGCACGAAGGAGCCGCAACAGACAAACCGTGTGGCTCCTCCGCACAGTAAAAAGAACCTGCAAAAAGTGGGTTCTTCTTGCGGCACAATTATGACACCGCAAGGCGCCAATGGCGTGCTTGCGACATCACAACTGTGCCGTGCCGTGCAGATGCTAAGCATCCATCACGTCAAAATGGCGGCACCCATCTGTATAGGGCGCTGACATTTTGACGCCCTCGTTACGTGTGAGGGGCAAGACGCATCAGGAAGTGCCACCCCTCACGTGTAACAACGGTGCCCAATAGGGCCCGTCTATAAAGAGCCTAAGAAAAACAGTTGATTGAACATTTGAACCTGGAAAATTATTTAGAATTGTGGAAGAGAATAGGGCACTACTGTGTGTACAATGTGGATTCAATTTGCATTTTAAAACATATTACATGGTTGGCCATATGGTAGATCTAAACCCACTAATTCTCTAAAGATCACAAAGGATTTCTGACTTCCATTTTCTTTAACCATATGAGGAAGAAAATTACTCATCCTATGCCAACCAAAACTATATGGCTTGAATTATGTGAATAAAACTTTTTAAAATTTATATCCCACTCTTCTACCATAAGGCAATCAGAGTGGCTTACAGTATAAAAGCATCCAATACACAATACATAACCCCGCCTTAAAAAAGAATTAGACATATTACTATAAAATCACTCTATTAGATAAACTATTAAAACCAATAAGATCAGGCGAGAGTAGCATAATATAAAATATGCAACATATATGTGGGGGTTTTATGCTGGGTGGAAACTATTCCGGAAAGGCCAGCCAGAAGAGATCTGCTATAATTGCTTTTTTGAAGCTATCCAGGTTGGTGATTTGACGGATCTCTTCTGGCAGGTTGTACCACAATCTGGGAGTGGTCACGGAGAATGTCCTTTGGGAGGTTGCAGTCAGTCTGGTCTTTTTTGGCTGCAATAAATTCCTCCCAGAGGACCTCAGAGTGCGAGGTGGATTGGAAAGCTGCTACTGGTGGGGCAGTAAGCAAGAATGAATTGTTGGGTGAAGAGGAGCATAAGAACCACTCACTTCTCAGTGTTAGACAAATATGTAATGTAATTAAATTATCTGTAGAATTAAAAAACATTGAAAACATAACCATTACATAGGCAAATGACAAAAATAATACAACATAACATGAAATGCCCTTTCCTTATAAACAGTTCCTCAAAGCATGTTGGGTTTCTTTGTTTTAAATGGTTTATCTGCTACAAGACTGTAAAGAAAGGATCATCTTGAGGAAGGGAGTTTATACTGTGACCCCATCACTTATCTGTGAGTATAGTGGGAGAAATAGAAGTATTTAACCCAAAGATGTCAAAGCCTGGGCAGGCATATGCAGAATGAAACAGTCTTTCAGACAACCTGGAATCAAATCATACCAGGCTCTATAGGTCATAACCAGCACTTTGAGTTAACCCCCCCCCCCCATAGCCAAAGGAGTTGTTGTAATAAGAGCATTACAATGGGCCCTTGGTATGCACTGGGGGTTGGTTTCTCAATACCATTAAATACAGTGACATAGTAAAATGGCATCCCTTATATAAAATGGTAAAATCAAGATTTGCTTTTGGAATGCAGATGTGTATAATTGAATCCATAGATAAAGACTCTGTGGATAGAGAGGGTTGACTGTATAATGCTTTCTTTAACTAAGCCTGGTCAACATTCTGGTTTGGTTCTTTGGTCCAGCTGACATTTCTGAGGATTTTTCAATTATAGTCTCAAGTAGTTAACATTACAGCAATCCAGGTAGATTATATTATTGTAATTCAGTTGTAATGTAACTATAGCATGGACCACCATGGCTGGATAAGACTTCGCTAGGAACAGATATAGCTCTCATACAAGTCTTAATTGTACAATTGCACTCCTGTCCACTATAGACATCTGAGTATACAGGTTCAGAAATTAATTCAAGAATGCAGACAAACAGTTAATCTGTGTCTTTTGTGGAGTGTAAACCCCATACACAAAGGCTGAATCCTTACACCCTGTTCTGTCTTTGATCTAAGTAGGGGCAGCTCTGTGTTTTTTGGATTAAGCTTCAGGTTGTTTGCCCATATCCACTCCATTATGGATGATTCATAGATTTAGAATGGAAACAGTTTCCTTGGTGTTTGGCTGAAAGGGGAAATAGAGTTGAATGTCATCAGTGTATTGGCAAGCTGTTTATACTTTGGAATGCTTATAAAATGCAAACAAACAAAAAAGACATTGTGTCCATTGTTTTCCAGCCCTGTTTTGAATTTCAGGCTATACATGGATGCAGCATAGGTAAACATCCAGCAGTAGAAAGGATATCAAAGGGAAAATATGTAGCTGAAAATTTATAATAAGGTAGATTGGGGGATTCTACAAAAGTCTGTCCTCCTAACCTCCTACCGTCTGTTCTGTTGCAGTCGGCAACTGACAGCCACACAACAGATGACACCCTCAGGCTCTGTCTTTTGGCAGTCACTTGAAAGAAGCTGCCTGTAGGTAAAACAAGGACATTCTACCTTAGTCTTTCATGTGATACCTAAGACTTCCGGTCGCAAGGCTATTCTTTATAGGTACATAAAAAGAACTGAACATAGATGAAGAGTTGTGTGTGTGTACAGGACAGTAGAATGGGGTGCAGTTGTGTTGGGAAAATGGAGAAAACAACTACAAACACTCATGGCCATTTACGCACTCATAAACATCAATTGGTATCCAGGCAAAACACACGCTGAATTATTTAGGGACATATTAATAATAACATAAGTGTATAACTAAGGATGGGATGTAGTGATTCAATAAACAGCTGTTTGGAAAACACAAACAACTATACACCTTTGACCAGGGGTGGGCAAAGTATTAGAAAACGTCTTGCTTTTGTTGTGATATAATATGAGAAATAGCAAAACATTCTCTAATAGCTGAGGAATTAAGTGTTAGAACACCCTTCCTAAAATACTCAAGAAAGCAAAGCAGTTTATTAAACATTGCACAATGCATTTGAATTATTTAACAGATAACACAACAATTACCCATGACTGCATTATTTCTGTTTTTATTATTAAGGAGCAAGCAAGGACCCATGCCTTCATTGTACCACAACAAAAGCTAGAGGTTCTGTGATAATACAATACAATGCTGGCCTGAAACATTTGATGCCCAAGATTAAAAACAAGATGGAAACTCCCGTTCCATCCATAGAAACATCATAAAAAATTAAAACTTTAATTTATATCCTGCTTTTTGTTACCACAATCAAAGCGGCGTACAACCTTTAAAAAAATACAATATATACAATTTCCACCCCTCCAAAAAGGATTAAACAATTCTATCCATTCAAATTACAGACAATAAAATCTAAAAACAATAATAGAATAATAGAATAATGGTGGGCAGAATCTTCGCTTATATATGTCTGTGGGGGGATCTTTATGTGGCTGGGTTCTATTCCAGTAAGGCCTGCCAGAAGAGATCCGTCTTGAGAGCTTTCTTGAAGCTCTTTAGGTCGGCAATTTGACGGATCTCTTCTGGCAGGCCATTCCATAAAGTGAGAGCAATCACGGAAAAAGTCCTCTGGGAGGTTGCCGTCCATCTGGTCTTTGTGGACTGCAACAAATTCCTCCCAGAGGATATGAGGGTACGAGGCAAATTGTATGGAAGGAGGTGATCCTTTAAATAGGTTGGGCCCAAGCAATGGAGGACTTTAAAGGTAATGACCAAAACCTTTTACTGTGCCTGGAAACTAATAGGTAGCTAGTGGAGTGATTTCAATATTGGTGTAATATGGTCACTCCTAGTTGTTCCTGTAATCAATCTGGCTGCCATATTCTGTACCAGTTGAAGTTTCCGGACTAGGCACAAGGGTAGCTACATATAGAGTGCATTACAAAAATCAAGTCTTGAGGTTACCAGTAAGTGTATTACAGTTTCGAGGTCACCTGGCTCCAGGAAAGGGCGCAGCTGACATATCAGTCAGAGCTGTTAACAGGCACTCTTGACCATTGCATTCACCTGATTTCTCATCTGAAGCGACAAGTCGATAAGCACCTGTTACCGAGTTTGGTTTTATATAAATTTTGGGTACCAAGAGATCAAAAATCATGACCCCTGACTGACCCCATCGCAAGCCTCCATTACCCTAAAAGCGAGCTGACCACGTAGCCAGCCAGCCCTGCTAGGCATGGTCATAGGAAAAGGTAGATTTAAGCCTTAAGAAACCAGTTCTGGGGGTTGCCCTACAAATTTTGCAGGCAGCCCACAGAGAAGAGGACAAAGAAGTACCCTCTCTCCTAATGAGCGAGTGATTGTATTAACAACTCTGCCATTTAGATATCTGCCTTCCCATGAAAGGTGTCAGACCTCTCCTTTGTATGTCCATTGTGTAAGTTTCAGCTTAGACAAAAGATAGCCATCAATATCTTTGTTCGCCAGCCAGTCATAGCCTGAGGATACGTTTTGCAGTATAAATAGGATTGAGATTTCTGCCCTCATTGGGCTTGTTGAGCTGAAGTTCCAAACTTCAAAACCTTGCTTGCTGAGCTGCTGCTTCAGGCTTGAGTTCCTCGAGCTTTGGGCTCAGCTGAAATCACTTGAGTTAAGCCAGTGTTCGCTGTCTCTCTCGGGCCTCTAAGTTAGCTTTGCCCTCTGGAACTCAGCTCTTAGCCACCGCAGCCGCCGCTTGCTTTCCCCGTTTCCATGTCTGTGTCTCATGATTCCCTCATCATTCACATCCATCGCTTTGGAGAAGCCTCCTAAGGTAATTATTTCAACGGTGCCTCTATCCTTTCTCCTTTACTCCCAAACTCTTCCCCTCCCTTGCTTTAGCATTGAATGTGTGTGTGCGTGTGTGATCCCTTTTGTTGTGTGGCTCTAATAAATGTTTATATTTTAATTGCACCTCCTTTGGTATTGGAGTCTCTATATCTTAGGGTTGGACTAGATGACCTCTGGTATACACATAGGGACATGATCCGCTGCGTGCGTTGTTAGGACACGCCTCTTGTAATTTTGAGCTAATTAAATTCCCCTAATTTGATACTTCCTAACACACCCTTAAGCTGCAAACACAATCCTTTGAGGGGGCATGAACCCCTCTAGGATTGGAGGTTGCAGCCCGATACCTGGTTTGGGGGCCTCTACCATAAATACTTCTCTTTCGTCTGGATTCAGCTTGAGCTTGTTTTCCCTCATCCAGTCCATTACTGCTTCAAGACATTGATTGATGGGAGAAATTCCACCTGTTGTCATTGCTGATGACCGAGACATGAAGAAGTATATTTGGGTGTCATCAGCATACTGATAACACCCCGTTCCATGTTTACAGATGATTTCTCCCAGCGGCTTCATATAGATGTTGAATAACATTGGGTACAGGATGGCACCCTGAGGGATGCCACAATTCAGCTCTGTTTTTGAAGTGTAACTACCCCCGAGCATCACCTTCTGGAATCTACCTGAGACAAAGGAATGGAACCACTGCAAAGCAGTGCCTCCAGTTCCTAGCTGTCTCAGGCATTCCAAGAGGATGTCATGATCTATTATGTTAAATGCTGCTGAGAGGTCTAATAGCACCAGCAGGGTCACACTTCCTCTGTCGATGCTTAGATGGAGGTCATCAGTTAAGGCGACCATGGCAGTCTCCACCCCATATCCCATCCTGAAGCCAGTTTGAAACATCTAGCCTTACAGGTGAATCTCATTTCTATCTTAGCAATGGAACAATGTCTTTAGTAACCCTGAGGGTAATGAGACATCCAGAGGTGGCCACCTAATTGTCTAATGGCAGGGCTGGCTCTGTCTCCACATTACCTACATGCATAAATTAGGTTATTTGGTCTAAGATGCCTCTTCTTAAAATTTTGTTTCCATTTTGTTTTGTTTTGTGTGTTTTTTTAAAGGTTAGGCTTCTGGTTCTCATTATTGTTTTTGAACCAATCTTCCCTTTAACTATATGCAACACTTTTTTTCTGAATTGTTTTCACTGAGTTAGGGGCATTCAGATGGGGATTCATGTGCAGCAGTTGCTGCTGAACAGGGCTGAATACTTTTTTGTATGTGTGCTAATAACTTCTTCTGGACTCACAACTCCAAGCCTACCTCCACTATTAGGTTTACTCCAGACTCTACTGCTAGGACCTCGTGAGACAGCATATTTTCTTCTCATTTCAAGCACCGACAGAAGGTCTTATGTATTATAGTATGTGTGGTGAATCAGCAAGTGGTGATCCCAGACACCCAAATCAAGGTGCATAGTTTTCCAAAACTACCTGAGGCATCTCATTCAAATCCCATTGACCCTGCAAGTGGAGGGATGACCCTCTAGACTAGGATCCTCTAAGAGTCATCAGCCACATAACTGAGAAGATCTCAGAACAGGTAGCCTTCCAATCACTGAAGGTTGCTGCCAGGATTTAGTACTGAGAACAGTGATGCAAATCTTCATAAATTTCATTCTCACAGGCAAGAACACTTTTTTCTTTGCTTTCTTTTTTATTTCTTTTTGCTCTGAGATAGTCATAGAAAACTGTGCAGTTCTAGAACTCATTGAAAACTGTGCAAATCTAAAAAACCACTCCTGGTTCAGGATTTATTGTGTGCAAAGAGGAGGAAGAGGAGAGGAAGCAGCTCTTTTATATGGAAAAAACACTGACCCCCACCTTCAGAGATAATGCAAGACACAAGGTTGGAGTGGATAAGGACACAATTTTTATTACAAATGGTACATATGGGTACCTCAATAGGGAGACCCATTTAGGAAAAGCCTCCCAAATACATTGGTTTCTCAGCTTTGAGCCATGGGATGTGATTCCACAATTCATCATTTCTCCATGAAGGGGAAGGTGCCCTCTAACAACACTGGCTACCACACATAGGAGGGAGGTCTACCTGGACAAGAAAATCACCTCATTGCATCTCCCATGGCAGCCAACAATGAGAGGACAGTGGGCCTCCGAGTGTCTCGGGAAGCACATAATAATAACTTTACACTCAAGGAGTGACAATATAAAATGTGGCTACACAATGCCAGTTGTGACATTGGAAAAAAAGAAAAAAAGCCCACAACCAAAAATTCCTACTGAGGCCCAAAAGGGAATACGAAAGGGAGGGACTATGGGGGAGGGGGCTTCTAAGCCCAAAGAGCCCAAAGCCTGGGCTGTATAATCATTAAATAGAGACTACCATTACCAGCCAACACACACACCTTGGTACAACATGCAGAGGCAGAGCAACCTCTCCAGCCAATAGTCGGGGAAGGCAAAAACCACTCCTGGCCAAGGTCCAAAGATTGAGATTATCTACCGAGGAAACAGGTATTCTACTAAAATCAAACAAACATGTTTTCACTTCAGAAAAACTCAGGAAACATTGTTTTCTGCCCAGTAAACTTTCTGCTTCAAAATTTGACAAAATATTTATCACTGCAATCCAAGTGGTAGTGCTTTTGGAATCCAAATCTTTGAGGCCATTTTTCAATTTCAAAATTATACACATAATGCTCATTAGGGCCCTGTCTGTCCAGGCCAAATAAAATATCCTATGGGCAGGAGGTCTGGGTGTTGTACAGTCCAACATCTGGAAAGTTCAAGACCAGAACCAGGGTATACTCCCACTGATAACTTATTGGGGGGGAAAACTTAGCTTTTGTTCCTATTGTGGTACTGGGTGGCTGTTTGCACACATGTACTACTGTGCTGCCTGGTGTGGCTGCAGTGGTGATGAGGCAGTCACTCTAAGGTCAGAAGGAGGTACCTACTGGGTGCTCATTCACACATAGGGATAAATCATTTTTTTTAAACTGGATCTTTTCAAATCACTGAAGTGATTCGAAACCAAAGCGATGTTCACACTATGTTTGCCACCATTGAATCGGTCTGTGTCCTCATCAAAGTTCACATTTGATTGACGATCGGAGCCAGCATCGGGAGGGGCAATGGGCAGGAGGTTGGCAGAGGGGTGGAACTTATTCACCCCAAAGGTCTTTTCAAACTCCCCTTTTCTCCCCTTCTCAGTGCTGGTGGCAGTTCCTTGGATCTCCTTGATTTTTAATTTCCCACACTATCTAAGTGGTCCCTTTAAATCAGCTGATTTCCACTTCTGCCAGTGATTTGGGGCCCTTTCCCACTTTGGGGCAGAGGTTGGAGAAGTCGAGGAAAGGGGTCCTGGGGGGGGGGCATGGTGCAACATTTTTTTTAAAAAAAACTTTGACAGAAGCTGCCCTCCTGCACAGATTCTCAGGACTGTGGGTTTACATGTGTGGGAAGTCAGGGCAGTGGAGGGGGAACTGCCCTGGCATGCATTAATCCATGGAATCCATGCATGCCATGGGGGGAAACTATAGCCAAGGATTAATGCATGCCAGGGAAGTCCTCCCCCCCACACACACACTGTGCCAATGACTTACCACGTCTGTGAACCCACAGTCTTGAGATCCTGTGCAGGAGTGCAATGTCTTTCAAAGTTTTTTAAAAAAACATGCCACACCATGTCCCCCCCCCCAGGGACCCCTCTTCCTGACTTCCCCAACCAGTGCCCCAAAGGGGAAAAGGGCACCATATCACCAGCAGAAGCATAAAATAGTTGCAGGCCGATTTAAAGGGATCCCTTTGTCAGCACAGAAAATGTAAAATCAAAGAGATCCACAGAACTGCCACCAGCACTGAGAGGGGGGGAAAGAAGTTGTTTTGAAAATACCTTTAGAGTGGGTAAGTTCTATCCCTCTGCTAACCCTCTGCCCATTTCTTCCCTCCCAATGCCCGAATGTGATTGGTAGCATGTTCATATTGTGGGGCAACCTGTGTCTTTTGAAAAGATGCACTAAAGGAACCATTTCAAAATATCCCAGGGCTTGTGCCATTTTGCCCCTATTCTCCCTGGGTACACTTGGGGGTGAAATTAGTTTGAGTGTGAATGAGGCACTTTTAACACGATTTGCAAACTGGGTTAAATCATAGTGTGAATGAGCCCTGTGTGTCCCAGTGGGGTGCATGTTGAAACAGCCACCAGCCACTGCAATGAATGGCCTAGTAATGGAAGGACACCAGGTCAGTCCATGGAGTATTCTGGCCCATACACACAGGACCTCAACATAATACTGCAACACCAGCCATTACCCATAACAAAAATCAACATGTGACAGCTTTGGAGAGGTTTTCATCGAAGTTCCAGTAACCATTTCAACTTCAAATTCCAAAGTGGGAGCTTCCAAGAAGGAAGAGGAAGGGGGGGGGGGAGAGAAAAGAGGATTGCTACAGGAAATAATGAAATAATTTTGTAAAAGTGGCTCTCCAAAGTGCTGCTTTTGTGAATCTAGGTATAAGAAGAAAGCAGAAAAACAGGAGAGAGCTCAAGCAGTGTTGCAGAAATTCTTATGTTTAAAAATGACTTGGAAAATGAAAAAGGGCTCACTGGTATTTCTTGTAAAAATATTTCAGTAAGACTGGAGTGGGAAATCAGGGAATCCCATGGACACATAGCTCTTGTCAGCAGTGGATACACTTCAGGTAGTATATTGTAATATTATGTTATTGTAAGATAATTATGAGTTGCAAATATTTCAGTAAATACAGGCCCCACTGCGAAATCTGTCCCTTTGAAAGAAACTCTTCAAATTTTGGATAAGAAAAATTATATCAGTTGCATGTCACATATGCATAATTCTTTCTATGTCAATTCTTTTCTATTTCTGAATTCCTATGCATTTTAATGCATTATTTTGAATCCAATTAAAGTATACATTTATATGTAACAGTTTTCAGAGGCGTAGTCATGCTAGCCTGTGGCAGGAAATGTAACAAAGAGTTTTGTGTCATCTTCAACCCTAAAAAATTTATCATGGCATGGGTTTAAATGTGCATTTTCAAACATGTGTATTTGGGTATGTTTAAGCTACCAAGAATCTCACTGGCTATTGGAGGAAGTGTGAAATTCAGTGAATATATATAGGCAGGATACAGACCACCCAAAAAGGGCAGTCTGCCGGCACCTTGCTTTGCTGCACAAGGGAGCCGCAGCGGAAAAGCCATGAGACTCCCTCGTGCAGCAAAAAGGACCTGCAAAAAGCAGGTCCTTCTTGTGGTGCCATAAGGACGTTGCCATGCGCCAATGACACATTCATGATGTCCTTATGACACCGGGACATGCAGATGCTAAGCGTCCATCGTGTCAAAATGACAGCGTCCGTGTGTACAGGGCGTCACCATTTTGATGCCCCCGTCATATACTAGGGGTGAGGCCAATATGGGCAGTGCACCCTTGACCAACCCCTAGCACGTGATGGGGGCACCACAAAGTCCCATCTAGATCGAGCCATAATTACTTTATTTTATAAATTTTAAAACTGCCTTTCCTCCAAATGTAGTTCAACATACATGAAAAATAGAGTAGTAAAATATAATAAGATTGCACAGAAAAACACAGCTATGTTTCAAGCCACATGCTTGTCTGGAAATGCAGATCAGCTCAATAAGTGAATGGAAGGAGTAGCCTTTGTGGAACACGATGTTTGAGGAAATATGATGAGGCCGTAACCCTCAGCTGGAGCCTTGTCAGCATGTTTCTCTAGCAAAAGGTGTATGTAACATGCTTCTTTGAAGCTATGCCCCTTTTTTTTCCATGGGGTGAGCAACTGTGAGTCTCAAGAAGCTTTTGAACCACATCTCCCACAATTTCTTGTTACTGGGCACATTGGCTAGACTTTATCAGATTCACAGTCCAAGAACATCTGAAGCTCTTAACTTGGACACATCTGTTCTAAACTTTTCCTTTTCTGCTGAAAGTTTGCAGTTTTAAACTGAATATGGTTGAAAATGTGTTAGTCTTCATCTCTTATATTCTTCAAATGTTAATTGTAAGTAAAGTCAAATATACTATCCAAAGTTCCCCCCCTTTCCCCTTGTTTTTACAAGGTGAGGTTAAGTCCTACACTGTTTTGAAGGACAGCTATTGATCTTTGCCCATCATAGCTGTACTCTTTGCTTCTTAGCAGCTCTAGTGATTGACGGGTATGTCTGATCCAGACTGACCTGATCTCTAGTGAGAATACATCAGAGAGGGCCTCATGGAGGAAATTTTATGACATGATGCACACACAGCCATCTGCTAAGAAATATGATGCCTTGTTACATCTGGGACACACACCATTTCACTGGAGACTTCTTTTGAATGGTCCCTTTGTAGAGGTCAGGAAAGAGCTCTAATCTTCTGATGATGATCTCTTAAAAAAAAGATGTGCCACAAAGTGTGGGAGTTTGCAGAGATAACTGCAGGGGGAACAAATGCAAGGAGACAGGATAATTTTCTTTTGCGCCTGACTGCAACTGGGGCATAAAAGAAATGGAGCGTATTGGGGCATGCCCACCAAATCATTACAGCATATTCTTTGAAGTAAAAATGATCAGTTGATGGCCCAATGACCAGATCTAGTCTATAAAACATTTTCATCCATCCCCTACAAACACTACTGTTTTACCGACATGGAGAGAAAAAAAGATTTTAAAAACATATTGTGAGTGATGATCTTCGTTGTTATGTCGGTGTGGTTACAAACCTATGTCTGATGTAATGATGTCATAGATGACCACAAACTTAATGATGAGGGTTGCCACAGCCAGTTTAATTAAACAGCTGTGTGAATAAAATAACCTAAGGAGTGTAAAGGAAATTAGTGCAAGAAAAGATACAGACTAGAAATAACCAGATTAAGGACAAAGGGATAAATAGCAACATCAAATTAATATACATTTTGACAAGGCAAGATTTTTTTTTAAAAAAAGTGGAAAGATGGTGGTAATCCAGATCCACTCAATGTGCAATTTTCAAATTGGCTATTGGACAATATTTTACATAGGCCAAGCAATGAGTAATTTAGGATATGCTTTTGTTTGTTTTGAATAATATTTCCCTCACCCTGCCTGATTTAGAATGAAAAGCCATATTTCCATCTCATTCTGTCTGAATTAATTTGGATCTGTTGTTGGTTAATAACTTTCCCAACTTTCCTGTGATGCATTAAGAGAATGGGATGTGGCAGCTAACAAAGCCGATGAGATTTTAGGCTGCATGAATAGAAGTATAGTGTCTAGAGCAAAGGAATTAATAGTGCCAGTCTATTCTTCTCTGGTCAGGCCCCACCTGGAATATTGTCTCCAATTCTGGGCACCACAATTTAAAAAGGATGTTGAGAAACTGGAGCATGTCCAAAGGAGGGGTGAAGGGTGAAAGGTCTGGAAACCATACCCTATGAGGAACAACTTAGGGAGCTGGGGATGTTTAGCCTGGAGAAGACAAGGTTACAAGGTGATATGATAGACCTATTTAAATACTTGAAGGGATGTCATATTGAGGAGGGAACAAGGTTGTTTTCTGCTGCTCCAGAGACTAGGACCTGGAACAATGGATGCAAGCTACAGGAACAGAGATTCCACTCGACATTAGAAGGAACTTCCTGACAGTAAGGGCTGTTTGACAGTGGAACAAACTCCCTTGGAGTGTAGTGGAGTCTCCTTCCTTAGAGGTCTTTAAACAGAGGTTGGATGGCCATCTGTCAGGGAAGCTTTGATTTAGATTTCCTGCATGGCAGGGGGTTGGACTGGATGACCCTTGCAGTCTCTTCTAACTCTATGATTCTATAATTAAGTGAGAAAACAGCCCAACCCAATAACAACCAAATATCAGCACTGCCAGATTGCTGGTTCTGGAGGATCTTTCTTGGAGTTTTCTTCCACTTTCACCCAATTCCTGAAACAGAACCTCATTCTGCTTAATGGCAGGGGTGGTCAGAAAGAAGCCTCAAGTACAGTGGACCCTTGTTATACGCTGGGGTTTGGTTCCAAGATCCCCCGTGTATAACAAAATCTGTGTATGCTCAAGTCCCATTAAATATAATGACATAGCAAAATGGTGTCCCTTATAAAAAAAGGAAAATCAAGGTAAATTTATACTTTTTCTGAACATTTTCAAACCGTGTATGCTTGAATCCGTGTATAAAAAATCAGTGTATAAGAAGGGCCGACTGTAAACTCTTTACCCAAGTATGATGTACAAGTTTTAGTGCATGCAGGTAATTTGCCCATCAGCAATATGAAGTTCTCCAACTGGAACAGTAAAAAATACCTTGAATCCAACAATATATGCTTGAGTTATAGCCATCAGGACTCTCAGACTGCATACCCATTGGTCATGTTGCCTGAAGGATGCTGGTAACTATAACAAAAAACAAACAAACAAACAACAATGTCACCGTTCTCATGCTGTCTACCTTTAGGGCATTTTAAGCAAGAAGAGATGGATGCAGATTTGGAAAATAACAATAAAAATTATGAAATGGGATGTGATAGAGGCACAAGTTTAATTTCATTGATTGTATAAGCCATCTATGATTTGTTTCATCTTCACTTGGGGTAGCATTTTTTAATTCAAATTTCTTGGGTTAAATGAAATTCCTGTAGAGTTCACTTCCATGGGAAATATCAGTGGAAACTCTGGAATAGGCAAGATGAAAATATCTCACCATGACAAAAAATAAAAATAAAATAAAATAGTGTGTGGATCAGCCCCAAGTTCAAGGACAAGAAGAATTAAAGGTCTTTTTTTTTTTAGTGCAAAAGACTTGGCAAACATCAAAATAGCTAGGAGGAAAATACCTAATTTTTCTCTTTCAAAAGTTAAAACTCACCTTTATGCCACTTCTAGTATGGCTTACAGAGTGTTTTCTGTATGATATAAACCCTCTTTTGTCTGCACTGTGATGCTGCTATGGGGAATTGTTAAAAGTTGCTGAAGCAAAAGGAATAATACACTTGAATACTAAGTGCCGCCAGAGCACCACAAGGCAAGCGCACAACCCAGACTGACAAGTACTGTGCTTATAATCATAAGAATGTTCACTAACCTGAGTTACCTTGGCCTTCATTAGTGTTACTGGAAGGGGAAAAAACACCTTTAAAAGATCTTTGGATAGGATTATTACAGAAACTGAGTGTTAGTTGGGACTTAATTTCCATAATTAAGCATAATTATCTCTGTTTATGACTCCAACAATGAGCACACGAGTTTTTAATTCTTCTTTATAGTTGGCAGACGGAATGACTTAAGACTCCAGAATCATTGGTTAATACAATCGTCTTCACTTCAGTGATTTTATTAAGCTGTATAGTTTCAGAACTCAATTAGAATTGCATGTATTTTCAGTGTTTGGCCTTTGCTTTTGCTGAAAAATATGAAGAAAACAATAGAGCTGATGGGAACTTTTGCTTATTTTTGCACTTACATTTTGAAGCATCTACATCCCTGAAAGCCAGTATGCCTTTTCTGACCTGTTCCTTTTAAAAGAGTTGAATAGGCAAGTTTGTCATCCTCAATAATAATAATAATAATAAAATTTTATTTATATACTGCCCTTCTATAAAATCAGGGCGGTGAACAACAGGAATAAGAATACAATTATACAGAACCCAATAAAATACATTAAAAACAATTCAATAAAAGTAATAAAAATAACATGTCGGCAAAACAATGCTGACATGGGGGGGGGAAGAATTACTGGTCAGGGTAAGCTTGTTCAAATAAATGGGTTTTTAACCCCTTCCTGAATTGAGGTAGGGAAGTGGCTGAGCGGAGCTCAAAGGGCAGCGCGTTCCAGAGGTTGGAGGCTGAGATGGAAAAAGCCCTCCTAGAGGTGGAGTTATATTTCACCTCTGGAACTTTTAACAATAGCTGCCCTGAAGATCGAAGTGCGCGGGGCGGATTGTACGGAGAGAGGCGGTCCTCCAGGTACCCTGGGCCCAAGCCATTTAGGGCTTTATAGGTAAATACCAACACCTTGTATTGCGCCCGGAAGCGAATAGGCAGCCAATGTAAGTCTTTGAGGACTGGAGTTATATGACTGGCCCTGGCAGTGCCAGTGACCAGACGGGCTGCCATATTCTGCACAAGTTGCAGCTTCCGGGTATGGTACAAGGGTTGCCCCATGTAGAGCGCATTGCAGAAATCCAAACGAGAGGTTACCAGGGCGTGTACAACAGTTTCAAGGTCTCCCCGGTCGAGGTAGGGACGCAGCTGGCGTATCAGCCGAAGCTGATAACAGGTGCTCCTGACCGTCGCATCCACCTGAGATGTAAGGTGGAGCGACGAGTCCAGGAGCACCCCCAAGCTGCGTACAGAGTCCTTCACGGAAAGCGTGATTCCGTTCAGGACAGGTGGAACCACCGCCAGCCCCGGACCGGGGGAACCTATCACCAGTACTTCCGTCTTCTCTGGATTCAGGCTGAGTCTGTTGTCCCTCATCCAGCCCATTACCGACTCCAGACAGGCCACGAGAGGAGAGACGCCAATCCCGGTCACTGCATCAGTCGGAGACATAGAGAAGACTATTTGGGTGTCATCAGCGTACTGATAACACCGCGCCCCATGTCTCCGGATGATCTCTCCCAGCGGTTTCATGTAAATGTTAAAAAGCATGGGAGACAGAATGGCTCCTTGAGGGACCCCAGATGTAAGGGCCCTCTCATCGGAGCGCACGTCTCCCAGCTGCACCATCTGGGACCTCCCGTAGAGGTAGGATCGGAACCACTGGAGCGCAGTGCCCCCGATTCCCACCTCCGCCAGGCGCCCCAGAAGGATACCATGGTCTATGGTATCGAAAGCCGCTGAGATGTCCAAGAGCACTAACAGGGACATGCTTCCCCTGTCCATGCCCAGACGGAGATCATCGACCAAGGCGACCATAGCAGTCTCAACCCCGTAACCCACCCGAAAGCCGGTTTGAAATGGGTCTAGATATTCCGCTTCATCCAAGATCGATTGAAGTTGGATTGCAACTGCCCGCTCGATCACCTTCCCCAAAAATGGCAATAGCGAGATTGGCCGATAATTATTATGCAACAGGGGGTCGAGGGAGGGCTTTTTTAATAGAGGTTTTACTATGGCCAATTTCAAATTTGTTGGAAATTGCCCATCCCTCAATGAGGTCAAGGCTATGACAAGCATTGCTCATCTACATTTTATTTATTTTTCAAATGTTAGTGTCATCTTCAGCTACCATTTAGCTCTATGGTTTTTTTTAATGTATCTGCACAAAGCTAACAATTGGATGAGCATAAGAACTTCCATACTGGATGGAACATAAGATCCACCTTGTCCAAGGTGCAGCAACAGTTAGTCTGATCCTTTTTTAAAAAAATGAAGAAAGCCTTAATTTCTTTCTCTTTTGTTCATCTGATATGCAAACTATGAAGGAACATAAGAGGAGAGGAACATTGTGATGGTTCCCTTTAATCATCATGATCAGTAGCTAGGAGCCGATGGTACTTCCATATGAAATAAACATGTTGCCAGGTGTATTAAAATTTAAAGACATAGCAATGTTACTCTGGGAAATGAGTATGCAATGCGACCTTGCAACATCTTCAGGACTAACTGAATGTCTCAGACTGCTGCATCTGAGGAAGTAGGCTCAAGTCTATGAAAGCCCATGCTACGAACGTCTACCTTTCAGTTAATTTCAAAGGGGCTGCAAGATCCCGTTGCATAGAGATATTAAAGTTATTGATATCAATATGTGAGGAACCATTAAAGTTATTGATATCAATATGTGAGGAACCATGTTGCTGTTGCAGCTCTCACACTGATGCCAGTTGTACAAGATGCCTGCCACCATTCCCTGTCCCCTTTTCCTTCCTCCCAGAAGATCTGTGTCATGCAATTACACCCTCTTGTTTTACAAAATACACCTGTTCTGAATCAGTTCCCTCTTTTCATTCTCTATGAAAACTATGCCTAATTAACTGAACTGACCATTTGTTCTCCAATTGTTGTCCTTCTCCCCATTCCAAAATTTAGATCATAATTAGGCAAGATGTGGCTTTCTATGGACCTGAACACACAGGCCAAAATAAAGCTGCTTCAGGTCACTTTGGAGGTATGCTGTTTAAATGACACAGCATTTTAAGAGGCCAGAAGCTGTGCCAAAGCTGCGCTCCAGTCCTTAGGACTGGAACATGGCTTTGGCACAGATTCCAGCCTCTTAGGGTGCATGCATCATTTAAACAGCACGCTTCCAAAGTGACCCCAAGCAGCTTTATTTTGGCCTGTTTTTTGGGCCCTATATGTCGTGGTACTACACATCCCAGGATCCCTCATTATAAGTTGAGCTGTTCCCAGCTGCTGCATGCTGGAGATCAGCAACATCTGAACATTTGCATTTTACCTACATTTGCTGTAAGGAACTGTATTTCTGTCAGTTTTTGTTAAAGTATAATGGAAATGACTTTGAGGGAAAGGATTATACGTTTGCAGGTGTCCACACATTGCAAGAAACTTGCACAGGTATAAAATTTGGAAGCAATGCATTTTGAGTAGGGATCTTATCTACTTGATGTAACAATCAGAGTTACAAAATAATTTCACCCACATTGTAAATTAGCATTAACACTTTTTTGTGTGTGTGGAGAGGAGGAATAATGAAGAGTGCAGTCCCCAAAATCCTAATATTTTGCTTTTAATTGAAATGGGTTGCTGGCTACTTGAAGTCCCCCTCTGTATTTTAGAGATTGTTTGTTTGATTGATTTCAGTGTGTTTTGATAATACTAATTGATTGTAAAAATAATGAGAAGCAGCAATGTCATGTACAATGACTATTGTGTTGGGATCTTGATATAATGTTGCAAATTTTGCATACAGGCCATTTTTATCCCAGCAATGAACATGAGAAACATTGTACAATCCCATGACATCAATACTTACAATTAAACAGCAACAACTACTACTTATGATTAAACTAATTTTTGAAGTAAGATACTAGGTGGTTCACAAGCACCAGGTATTGTAGCTTCCCATGCATTTGCTATCACAATGAATTTCATGTCCCAATCAGGCCTCAAACAAGGAGATTTATCGCCCTTCCAACAACCAACATATATTCCTCATGGGATGCATTTCACCTGGATATAAATTTGAGATTAGCATTAAAATAGACCTTCCTAGATCTAATCTCACTGGGAAAAATATAAATGAGTTACACAAAGCATTACACGATCTTCTCAATTGCCTGTATTTAATTTTTGTTAAGGAGACCTTATGAAATAAACTCAAATCAAATCACAGTTTTGCATGTAGGTACCTGATTTCCAAACCAGATAGCCATGCATCTGTTACCATCTGCACAATACCATCTTCAGCCCTCTGGAGAGTATCAAGCAACTATACATGGACTACCAAGTATCTATCCTTGAAACGTCATAAATACAGCAACAATACAAACAATGCATTAAAAGAAGCAAGTGCTACTGTGTTGGAAAGTGCATTGTGGGTGTGTAGTCAAATGGAATGACAAATAAAGGATAACAATACAATCTGTTCTTAGTAACCTTATGGCTTCACAGAAGGGAATAGTGAGCCGCATGTACCAATATGCTGATTATATTATTAAAACGATTATTCATTCAGCTGAAGGGTAACGAAATGAGACAGGCATGAAAAAGACTTTTACACTGTGCAATAAATTTAGACTTCTGCTTCAGTCAGTTAGCCTCCAGATTGTAAAAGATCACAATACCCAAGGTAGGCTTATGTTGGCAAAGCAAAAGATTGAGGTTACTGGAATAGCTTCATTGAACTGCAGTCATCTTTCAAGAGAATCTTTCCATGGCAACACTATCTAGTCTGAAAATCTTTATATACCCAATAAGTATATAAATCCCTTCCTCTTCTGTGCTAGGTGAAATGCACTGAATTGATAGAAGATGTTTTCTCCTATGTATCAATACCAAGGTCTTGAAACCATATTGTCATAAAGCCCTGCACAAAAAGTTTGAGTTTCTTTCTGATGATAAATCATCAAACTGAAGCTTTCAAAACTTCCTTATGTTTGCAATTAAAGGAGTGTCATTGCAAGTTCAATTCCTGTTTATATAAATTTGGGACAACAAAAAGTGTTATTACAACAGAGCATAGCTGACACATACCTCTGATTCATTCATTAAATGTCATCCAGTTCTCAATAAGTGACCACAAATCATGCTAGATAAATTCTTAGGCCTACTACATGTTTAATAGTAGAAGACAGATGGTGGATAATGGAGACTGCAAAGTAATTTTAAGATGTTTTGTAACAGTAATAGGCACTGGAAATAAGAAATGGAAGCAATATTTGTTATTTATTTCATGGGTGAAAAAAATAGAATAATACATTTGGGATAATTTCCTACAGTTTATGTCTAGTATTTGCACAACTTGAAGGTTTCCAGCAAATTATTCTGCTCAGAAACACACACTGGTTCGATGTGTCGATCTAGGATTTTCAGTAAAATTGTTATTTTGCACACAACCCCAGCCTGAACAGTTTTGAACCAGCCACATAGGATTTGAGGCTTATTATTTGCTCAAGATCACTGTTTTCAGTGCAAGTAGGAAAGCCACAAGTGGTTTATGTGCATATACACACAATTTTTTTCCTCCAAGACTCCTATGGGGTAACATCCAATCTCATGCAACATTTCAGAAAGTGATTTTCACCAATTTCCACAGAGCCTTTTAAAAATGTTATTCGTGAGTTATAATCAGAGTGGTAAAGTGGTTCAGCAATTTTACACCAATTAAGCTTTAGGATCATTTTGTAATGCTAGCATTCCTCTGTCCCTTGCTTGATTTCTATTGAATCTATATCCTGAAAACAATAACTGTGTTTTCTGGTGGCATCCATATTTACTGATCTTGAGATGGTACACAGCCAAGTACAGATATATTACATTATGGGAAATATAGGCCCGGTCGAGACAGGTGCAATAGTGCACCCTCATCACGTGTGAGGGGTGGCACTTCTAGCCATTGGGGACAATGGGACTTGAGCATACACGGAGTTTGGTATACGCAGGGGAGGGGTCCGGAACGGATCCCCCGCGTATACCAAGGGCCGGCTGTACTTGTCAGCCTCTATTCCTGGCATGTTGCATTTGTGGCCTTTCTTCCTCTCTTCTTGAACTAAATGAATTAACCTGTTGGTATTGTTTCCATTTTTAGGGCTATCCAAATAGAAGAGAATTTGTGATTGTGTAAAGTAGCTGTCTGGGGCGGGATACAAACCGCCATATAGTACGTATTGTATATGTACTAGGGTTAGGAAGGGGTGGTGCTTCCTCACCCCCCTAACCCTAGTACGTATACAATACGTACAAGATGGCTGCGCCCCTTCCACATGGGCGCCGCCATCTTTACATACTGGACGAATAGCGTCCAGATGTGTCGCGGCGCCTATGACGTCGCGAATGCGCCAGCGGCGCCTCGCGACATCATAGAGGCGCCGCAAAAAGAAGCTCCGAAATGGAGCTTCTTTTTTGCTCCGCGTGGGAGCCGCGCAGTTTGGCTGCTGCGGCTCCCGCGGGGAGCAAATGGCGCCGGCGGGAGACCGCCTCAAAGCGGCGGTCTGTATCCCACCTGTATTTCCTTCTAGTTCCTCCTGCCTCTTTGTTTGCTGTAGCTGAGTTAACAGATACCTTAGGGATGTTATTATTTATCTCTGTGGTGTGGACTGCTATTCAAGCTTAGCATTGTTCATTTTGTCTCACTGTAATGCACAGCTTGTATTTAGGCCTGACAACTTTTTTTAGATCACTTCCTTTCCTTTCCAGATACAATATTTTTAAATACAGAGAGAGTTTTGAGGAGGAGAATTGCATAGTATTTCATATCCCCAACTGAGGCAGAAAAGATGGTATTCTCAACCTTGGTTCTATTGTCCATGCTGGGTAGAGTATCTTTCCAGGGGGCCCAATTACACTTACTTTTTTGCACAGAGAGATTCACATCTGTGAATTGATTCAAAATTGATTCACTGTGCCCACTATGTTTTAAAGCAGTGAATCTCTCAATTGCATTTAAATCTGGTCTGAAGTTACCATTTGCCATTGTTCTGGATCAAAAGTGAAGTGCCTCCATTTCCTGAATGGTGACTGTGTGATCCAAATAGATTACTCACAATATTGGAGATGTAGATTATCATGGTTCTAACTCTAAGGGACTCAGTGCCAAATGCATGATTTTAAATGGGATTTTTGGTCCCCCCCCCTGCAAACTGCACTGAGTAGAATTGGTATAAGTCTGAACTACAGGGAAACAACCCGACTTTGATACCGGGTTATTTCATTGTGTGAATGGAGACCAGGTGTGTCCTGGAAATTTCACCCTACTATGGACACAGATTGTGTACTAAGTGGCCATTTTATTGTGTTACTAATTTCTATCTTTTTATTATTTTCTTCTCTTCTAAAATGATATCAAAATAGTTATCTACTAGAACATGATATGTTCATCCTAATTTATGTGAGAAACAAACATCATAAACTTTGAATTACAAAGCTGTGATTCAACAAGGAAAAATTAATTATACTACTCCATAATTCATAGATAAATCCATAATGCCCTACACTTAATGTATACAATGAATTGGAGAGTTACAAAGGGTACAGACCATGAAATTATGCTCATATACCCAATTAACACTCACATCACAGTTAATTATGGCCAGGACATTTTAAAAATACCCTTTTCAACCACCTTGTGAAGGTTCTTTGATATGTGTGAAATAAATGATCCCCCAAGGGTGATTAAGGAAGGTCTCTCTTAAGTTTGCAGATGCTGACAACTTTTCTAATGGATGCTATCAAGCATGGCAAAGCTGCATACTTCCATTTGAGTGGGTGGAAGGATCAACCAGTCCTTCAGAATTGATTATCTGCTTACTGGCATTACCTAGTGAAAAGAAACATTCTTATGCATCCTTGAGAAGCAGAAGCTTTTAATGACCTGAAACTTGTGATGTACCATTGATCACAGCCTGTTAACTTAACCAAATTGAAAATGTGAAGGCGGATTGAATGTGCCTAGTTTGTGAAGTGTGCTCATGGTAAAAGAGTAGGAAGACAATCCATGAAGAATAACAAATCTCAAGCCAACCCACATTTCATCAGGCTGAAAGTGTGCTAATCAATTGGTTTGTCTAGGCTAAGATATTATGAAGGAACATTGATCATGGGCTAACACAAGCTAACACTAGGTGCATGTACTTGGTATGTGAGAGATGTTAATATGTAAAGAGAGTATGAGTTTTACTGACCTTAGAACATTTTTGTTTTGTTTTAGCATGTGGTTAGAATTACAAGGGCAGAACACTGGAGGAGAATATCTGCAAGCCTCCCTCATGAGCCTCCCTCCCAGTTCTATTCAGCATTCTGTTCTGTGTAGTTTAAATGTTTTATTTATTTATTTCAAGGGTTTATTTCCCACCATTCTCCCACAATAGGGTTCAAGGCAGGTTACAATAATTTAAAAAGAAAGAAGTAAAAACATTGATTACAAAAGTTAAAAAAAATAATTATGGTAAAGGAGCTATAGAGCTATATAATAGAGCTATATAGCTATATTATATATCTCTATGGATAAATATTTGCAAGCAATTAACATATACATTAGCATTTGTCAGCCAATGTATGAGGTTAGTCAGTGTTTTGCAGTATCTAGAAGCTGATGTGTGACAGTAACTTAATATTTAGTTATTTTTGTCCCAATTTTAATAAGTTGTTTAACCAATCAAGAATTTCCCCTTAAATAAGTTTTTAAAGCATCATTTTATGTCTAGTTTTCATGTTCTGCCACGGTAAAATGCAAATTGTAAAATGCAACAATTTCCCCCCCAATTCAAATATTTTCGAAATGATGTTTCACTATTAACACCAACAAATATAATTTTGTGAAATGAACACCCTAGCAGACACAGCTATTTATGCATGTCTTGAACATATACATAGGCCAACATAACCTCATATCTTTACCAAGATACATTTTACTGGGATAGAGGTTTTTCAAAAGAAGGACAAGTGAAGCTAGGGGAAATGTAGATTACTCTGCATCTCCCTCTAAACTCTCCTCCTCCCCCTCCTTTTTAAAATACACTGTTCTTTTTTTAACACACTGGTTTCTCAACCAAATTTCCTACATCCTTGTCTAACAATCTTACCAATGGGTAATTTTGATGGTATCTCTCTAAATAGATCCCATCTTTCATTCTGTAAAGTCTTGGTGAGGTTTTCCATTAAGTTACACATGGCATAGAGAACCATAGGAACTAAACTCACCTGCCAAAAAAACAAAAAAAGACTGCTTTGTCTTAACAGATGCTGCAGGTGATTAATTAGCTCCTTTCCATAGCTGTCAAGTTATGCAGTTTGACTTTATGACACATGACTTTGAATCAATTCACCTGAGTATATATGCACAACTCTGCTGTTCACTTGATATATTCCTCTTTGTTTCATTCTTGAGGGTGGAGGATAGAGGAAGAAATGGCGCAAATGTTTTCATCGTGATAATGACTTGCAGTTCATAGCTGGCTTATTAAGGTGACATACCTTAAATATTTTCCAGTAAGATTAAAAGCACATTACAATCCTTCTGAAAATATAGAGTACAAGATCCAATGACTTTAATCTTGGAAGGAAGGTTGAGAAATCTGGATAAAAATTAAGGGGGAGAAAAACAATCATGCCATTGCGAGGGTTTACTACAAACCCTCAAGCCAGACTGGTGACTTGGATGATGCTTTCGTGGAATAGATGACCAAACATTTGGAAAGGAGAGAAGCAGTTGCAATGGGAATTTTTGACAATCTTGATATTTGTTGGACATCCCACAAATTTCTCACTTGCCTTGAAGACAATTTCATTTTCCAAAAGATAGAAGAAGAAACAAGGGGATCAGCTTTTTAAGATTTTATCCAAAACAAAAATGTTGACCTTGTTATTGTGGTGGAAGTGGTGGGATCCTTAGGTGAGAATGGCCATGTTCTTCTGGAGTTTGTTATACAGTGGAAAGGAAAAGCCAAGCATAGACACACATTCTGACTTTAAGACAGCTTATTTTAGTAAACTCAGGGAAATACTGGGTGTGATCCAATGGTCATGAATACTAAAAGAGAAGGGAGTTCATGAGGGAGGGGAATTTCTTAAAAGTGAGATACTGCACAATTTCAAACAGTTCCAATAAGGAGAAAGGAAGTGACATGTCTATGGAGGAGGGCAAATGTTGTCCTCATCTTCAAGAATGGGTTAAAAAAGATAAAATTAAATAATTGATGTTAGTCAGTATTATATGAATACCAAGAAAGACTCATTAAACAGTCTGTAAGCCATTGGAAAGAAAAGTCATGATCACTAAATGTCAACATGGGTTTCTCAAGAACAAATTATGCCAGAATAATCTTATCTAATCTTATCGTAGAAAAACCATAGGGAGCTGCATAGCTGTTTAGCCTGGAAAACAGAGGTTTAAGAGGTGAAATGATAGTCATTGTGAAGGAGCCAGTGATGGATCAGGTTGTCCCTTGCCAGCAACCTGAGAGGAAGAACAGACTCTAATCAGAGAACGACAAGACCCAGGGGAAGGGGGTGAAATGGGGGTTGGATCAGGTATGAAGAAGGATCAGTGAGAGGTGGCATTGGAGGAGAGGAATGTAAAAGAGCAAGACGAGGCAGCCGGAGGGGAGGAATGTAGAAGAAAGAGTCGAGAGAAGGCGGACACATGTAGGGCAAGTACAGGAGGGGTGCAGGGGACCTGAGACGGCTGAACAGCCTCCTTGGTGAAAAAAGGTGGTAGATTGAGGAGTGCTAGCATGGGATCTGAGGGTTTGAGAGACCCCTTAGTTGAGGGGTTTCTGGGAGAGTATTACCAAGCTCCACATGAGAGCTTGTCCTACTGGAATCCAGCACTGCTGTATTGGAATATCTAGGGCCGGTATTGACCCATGTGGGGTCCCTCACTGGACGGGAAGGAGTTGGGAGGCAGCTAAAGCCAAAGGTGGAAACAATACTTCCAGTTTATAGGAGGACTTAGAGGTCTTGAGTTAAAGGGAGACTATGAAGTAACAGTTCCTGGAACATTGTTCTTTGTGAGGTGAATAAATTAGGCACAAACTCTGTGCCTAATTCCTTACTGGCAACCCATGGAGTAAGGCTGGAAGACACTGACCACCAGAAGGCCTTGTGAGCCCACCACAGTCATGTTTAAATATTTGAAGGAATGACTTGTTGAGGCAGAAGCAAGATTGTTTACTGCTGCTCCAGTGACTAGGACACGAAGCAATGTATTTCAATTATAGGAAAAGAGATTACACCTAAGCATTAGGAAGAACTTCCTGACAATAGAGCTGTTCAGCAGTGGATGTTGCCCCCTCTGAATGTGGTGGTGTCTTTTTCTTTTAAGGTTTTTCAGTAGACGATGGATGGCTATCTCTCAGGAGTACTTTGATTGTATGGCAAGGGCTGACTAGATGACCATGTGGTCTCTTCCAATCCTATGATTCTGTAATTCTATAAATAAATAATACATATCTAATAATTGAATTACCCATAGTTAAAACTATAAAAATATTTTTCCTGCCTTCTTTTATAAAATTTCATGAGGACTGTTCGATTATTTTTAAAAAGAAGAATCAATATGTTCTGTGGCACATCATTGTGAAAATCCCTTAGAGAGAGAGAAAGAGAGAGAGAGAGCAAGCAAACAAGCAGCGTTGGGGTCAATGGTAAAGATAGTTATGTCAGTCCTTTTAAAAAATGAAGGAGAAAACCACAGCACCATGCTAGCTCTCCATAACCCCTTGCAATATTTTGATGAAATATAACTTGCAGGATCATTTGTTCCCACATGTGAAGTTGAAGACTTTCATGGCTGGCATCCATAGTTTTTCGTGGGTTTTTTGGGCTATGTGGAAGATTTTATTCCTGATATTTCACCAGCATCTATAGCTGGCATCATCAGAGAATGCTGGCATGGAAGTGAGTAGGGCATATATACTGTATGACCCCTGGTTGAAAGGAAGTCATTTACATGTTAATCTGTGTGTTGGTTTGTTGTTGGATGGCAAGACCTCAAGGTGTCTATTTAATTTGTGATCCATTGTCTGCTGGGAAACCACCCTGCACTAGTTGGGTCTTGATTTTGGTGTTTTTTACGACTGGTAGCCAAACTTTGTTTACTTTAAGGGCTTCTTCATTCTTGTTGAAGTTTTCTAGATGTTTGTTGATTTCAGTGGCTTCCCTGTGCATTCTGACCTGATAGTTGTTGGCATGGTCAAAAATTCCAGTGTTTTCATTTTGCACATGGTTCACAAGGAAAGGGAAACAGTCAGCTGGCTTGATGAATTATATAACTGAATACTGCTACTGGAAGGCAGCATACTTTTTGAGTAATTCTAGCAGGCTTTCACACTACTGCTTCTGTTTTTCAGACCAGGGGGGTCACCTACCACCACTACCACATTTCTTCCTTCCTCTGGGAATAGGAAGGAGCTGTTTCATCCAGAGAACCCTGCAAAAAAAAAAAAAACAAAACAAAACAAAAACCTCCATGTTATTTGAGAACTGAAGCTATTCCCGTTTCTGTATAATCACTGATTAAGGAGAGAATGTGAAGTTAATTGTGTAACTCCAAAGTCTTAGCATGGTTCATGACAGCTATGATACTGTGTGTAACATTCCTCTATGTGTCTGCCTTCTATATTTGGGAATTGTCCCTCTCACTAGAGTCATCCTCTGGGCCTTGGCTTTTCAGAGAATGCTCTGCTCTTCCTCTAACACCTCCCCATCACAACACACACACACACCCTTATCTTCTCAAATAAGTTGAAATGTATATATATGGGCTTCAATCTTCTGTAAATCTTTTCTTCTAGCAGGGCAAATAGGTTGTGCTTGCTGCAACTATACTCCCCAGCACACAAAACCATGTGATAGATGTTGCAATGTCAATGCAAATAGTTTCATCACCATCCATGCTGGCAGTGGCATGGCATTCCAGACCTCCCTTCCAAAATGACTTCATGAAATGTCTGTTTCTTCATCCTGTCTGCTGAGCTACAGAGGCTTGGGGCAGCAGCTACATTGATCAAGTGGGTGCTAGTTCTGTCCCAACAATGTCAGTCACTCACTTACTCTCAAAAGAAACCCCAGCCCCTTGGATAATGTAAGGGAGGGCACATGTCCCAGAACACACAGAAAACACACAAGCAAGCCTTCAGACACATAAGCCTAATCAGCCTTGACTCCAAAAACACAAGCTCATTTCCTTCTATTACTCCAGAAACTATCAAGAGGGCCACATGAATCCCAGCACTGTCTTGTGGCACCTCATACCTAAAAACTTCAGCCCATATGACTGTAAGCCTGTGTGACCATAAAAGTAATGTAATCGCCAACTGGGGTTTATACTTGGCATAGCAAAGCACTCTTTGGTCTTTAGTGTTTTCTTTTCAGAAGAATTATGAGGGGAAAGGATATTCTTCATATAAAGTAGCTGAGTTGTACAACCTGGACATATTTGTATACTGAAGCATGTAATAAGCAATTTTAGCACAATCATTATGAATCAACTGATGATGCAGTCATCAAATGATAAACATGCATGGATGAATGAGCCATTAGTCTGCTGTGTTTTCTAGCTCATAGTTTTCATGTATTTTATCAGCATACCAGTGAGTCCACTGAAACTATTTTCAGTTCTTCTTCTCCAGTTCAGGTGGGAATAACATAATGAATAAGAAAATATGTAGGGTAGCTGTGTTGGCCATTTAACAAATACAAACAAAAATCTTTAGACAAATAAGAGAAAGATAGCTGATAGATGAGAAAACAATAGGAATAGACCTTAACAACTCAGAACTTAGTACTCTATTAAGCACAGGTAGAGGCTCTTTGGTATCAAAATTATATAAAATTCTGCTGAAATATGAAATGGAGAAGGAGGTAATAAAAGAGAACATGATACAATGAGCTAGAAACCTAGGTAGTTGAACAATGGGAATTCTGTTGGGGAAAAAAGGATAAAATATTGCATCTCAAGCAATAAGAGAGAATTACTATAAAATGTTCTTCCGGTGGTACATTACCCCGGAAAAACTTCACAAAATATCAAATAAGAATTTTGATAGATGCTGGAAATGTGGTAAAGAGAAAGGTACCTTTTCCCATCTTTGGTGGTCCTGTGCAAGAGTTAAAAAATTCTGGCAAAAATATATCAGGTAATATGCAAAATGTTAAAGGTAAAATTGAAGTTTGTTCTGTAACTGTTCCTGTTAAACATTATAGATAAAGAGCTGGAGAAACTATATGGTAAAATGATATTTTATTTCTTATCAACAGCCAGAATGACATTGGCAGAAGCATGGAAACAACAAGAAACACCAAAAACGGAAGAATGGATAAGGAAGTTATTTGATGCAATTCGGTCAGACAAACTAACTAGAATTCTTCACAAACAAAATATAAATAAAATAACAGAGGACTGGGATAAGATTCTAAAATATATTAAAAAGGAATGGAATATAAATTATGAGTTACAATAAAAGGTACAGTGATATAGAAATGTAATTTAGGAAAGTTACTTCTAAGTAAGTGATATCTTTTCCTTTATATAATTCTTATAACTATTTTTGGTAGGTTTAGGTGATATAAGAATGTAAGTGTCACAACCTGAATGGTTTAGGCCGTCCGTTTAATCTGAAAATGTGTAGTGGAGATACCCAAGAGAGAATCACCCAACAGGGCTGACACAGAAACAGGGACACCAAATTTGGGTTTTAATCACTCTGCAAGCAACTTTTATTCCCTCAATCAGAAAACATAATATGGTACCAAGAGAGCTTTTTCATTCATCTTTACACACCATAGGGAACTTCACTGAAGGAGGTGATCAGTCTATCTTCATGAGGCCATGGGCGTCCCGTTGCCGTGGATTCAGGAACACACTTCTTCATAGAAAAGTCTCTCCTTTTAAAGCATAACTTTGAGGAATCAGGTCCTTTGTTCAGAAAACCTCATTTCGACATAAACCCCCACACTTTCCAAGCCTTATCAGTTTACATCAAAACACTTGGTTCTCTTACTAATTTGTTACTGTTCTTGTAACTCTGGATGATCTGTTTGTCTTCTCCAGATAACACAGGCAGCTGTATCCTGTTGTTACCAGATATGCCAATGCCACATCAGCAGTTCTAAAATCCTCGTTTCGCTTGCCAGGTTCCTCCCATATCATACACTGTGGTTCTCCATTTTCTTTTGCTCCTGAAGTCCTTTAGCGCCACTAATATTCCACTCACTCCTCACATAAGTATATACGTAGAATTTACTTGTGACCTAAAGCTACAATGGGCTAAATTGAACTATAAGTGCTACAAGTGATACAAGAACTTACTTGATTGGTTGGTTTTTGTTGTTGTTGTTGTTCTCATCTACATTAATATATACCGGGTTATAATGAAAAGCATAAAGATAAAAACGAAATGATAAAGTGAAAGAGAAAGCAATAACTTAGAGAGCAATAACTTAACCATTTAAGCAATAACTTTGAAAGCAATAACTTAACCATTAAAGGATAGTGGTTGGCTCTTTTGTTTTGAATAGAAGGAAAATTGTTAAATTCAAATATAAAGAGACAACACAAGAAAGGCTCTAAGTATGGGATAATTAATAATAAATTAAGTGAAGCAAAAGGAATTTTGAAACAAATGAGAAAAGACAAGTGGGAAAATATAAACATAGGGAAGTTTATTTTTAGATTGGATGTATGTTGATTGTAGATAAATAGAAGAATGATTGGTACTTAGTAGTAAGTATGAGATTTATGGGTGTATGGGGTAAATAAATAATCTGTATTGTATATGTTTTATATGGTTTTAATGTAACAATGTAATAAATTGTGATTAAATTAAAGAAAGTAAATTTTAAAAAGCAAAAAACAAAAACAAAAAATAAATACAAACAAAAATCCATCAGTGATATCTTCACTGGCCAACCAAAATGCACAATAGACTTGTTGCAAGCTTTCAAAGCCCCATGGCCTTCTTCATCAGGCAAGATGTTACAAACCAAACAGACGTAGGAAAGCAATCAAGTGAATAATGTAAGTCCTATTGAACATAATAGCTGTTAAATGACAGCAAATATATCTTATACTAGAAATA
>NC_056524.1:130446185-130538191 GCF_019175285.1 Sceloporus undulatus | reverse complement strand
ATAATAATAATAATAATAATAATAATAATAATAATAATAATAATAATAATTTATTTCTAGCCCACCCAATCACGAAGAATCCGGGTGGGTTACAACAATAAAATACATCAAATTACAATAGAGTTTTAAAAAAATTCAAACCCAAGACCTACCCCCCCCCCCCAAATAAATTGTTTGCCCTTTTCAGGCTAAGGAGGATTCTGACCATGTCCTTTATCTTTGTTTGACTTGGAGAGTGGAGCTGAGAAGGCAGATCCTGGCTAGCCTTTCTAAACCAAAGGGCTAAAGCTAGCTATCAGAGTACATAATTTGAAGACTCACCAACCTACATCGGAAGCAGCAAAGGTAGAATAAACAAAGTGCACATGGGTGTCCTTTGGAATGACAACTAAAAAGGGAATAAGAAAATCAGTAAATATGGGCTTTTGCAAAACAACAGCCTACAGTTTGTTAATTTCCATGGCTTCTCCTTTATCCATAAACACAAAGTTCACATATGAAATCTTACATTTGGGAGCAGTATAGGATACTGAAGGCATTTAGCATTTACATTTCCAAACTACTAGTACATGTCCTGGTATTTGAAACGCATGGCAAATAACCTAAGGCAATGTCAAATAATTTCACCCCTGTTAGGCTATGTTCCTACTCCTGAGCAACCTTAACGTATGTTTAATCCAGGCCATATTCCTGGTAAGGGTGATAGATTTGTATTTCATTATTTAGAATGTCAGCAAATTTATTCTTCCTTTAGAAAAAAAAACTGTTCTGATTGAGTCAGCATCCTCACTTCTTTCCAGGTTTCACAGTATCCAGGAAGTTTTTCCATCTTCAGAAGCATTACTGTAGTTAACCTATTGGTGCTCTGTGAATTTGCATGCAAATCTGTTTTAACCATGAACTTCCAGATAGCAGTTTGCAAAGCTGTAAGGAAAGATAAACAGTTTATCCAGTTTAATGATACTTAATGCAGATGTCACCACAATGGTGGCTGGTTGGATCTGTGTCATTAGAATCAAAAGCTATGCATGAAAGGTTTTTACTGTTCTCATTACTGATGCTAAGCCCAAGTAGTGTTGATATTACATTAGTGCAGCACAAACTGAAAACTAAAACAGAGAAAAATACACATTTCAGTTAAAACTTTAGCACAGACTAAATGGGATTGGGCTGGGGGACCTACCCAAGAGTCAATGTTAGCCTATCTTAGAGTCATGGCAGTTATTTCTATACAATAATTTCAACGGATTTTAAATAAAAATTTGAAATCTAGACAATAGTATTAGAGTATAAAGGTAGCTGATAATTTGCAATATGCATTTTCTTTTTCCCTTTCATTTTTTAAGTGAAGCCCTTTGAAATTAGATGTGAAAAGCAGCATCAAATCCATGCCTTTTGTGTTGATGTAACTGAAGATTCCATTTGTATATGGCCTATTGGCTGTACTTTCTATTTAAGACTGTTCAGATTTTTAAGATTAGTTAATAGCATTTTAAATGTCTAACAACTTTTTATTCAGCTCAAATGCTGGAAATATAATTCACAGGTAAACCTGAAATCACAAACAGTGTGGTGATGACAGGCTGATTTGAATGGCCCAATTAACCTTTCAAGAATGTCCCAATAAATTCCTCACTTTCTTTTTTGATTCCCGTATAAAATCTTGACTTATAATTGAATATATACAGTAATCACCATAGATTCATGTGTGGTGAATTAATTGCTATAGAGACTCTGATATGTATTAAAGATATGTCAGTAAGCCCTGTTTCAGATGTAGTGGGATTGTCCTCCACATCTGCATCATTATGCAATATTCTGAAAATCCAGTCAGCAAATTGCGGACATGGTTGGGATTTGCAGTGGTGGTCCTAGAACTGGGTAGAATCAGCTCAGTCTACAATTAGAACTTAGGCCAGGTTGCTTGCTTGACCTCAATTTCTTTCACTGCCCCATTTCAAGGGATGAATACTAGAAGAAAACAACAGAGAGATTGTTGAAGACCAGACATTGACGGCTGTAGGAGAAGCATGAGCAGTGGATCTTAGCCCAGATTCAAAGCCATACATGCTATTCACTGTATTAATTGACTATACATTATGCTTGAACTCATAATTCATAATGATCTGATTTATTTTGTTTTATTTATGGGAATGTATGTTCTGACTTTTTCCCAAGATGGGATTCAATGTGGCTTACAATAATTTTTAAAAAGATTAAAATCACTGAAGTATGGTTTGGAAGCTCACATAAAATGGATTGGAATCCTAAAATAACTAAATGGAAACTTTACAGAAGAACTGTTTTCTTCCTTCCTCTTCCTACAGCTTTTCTGTTCTACCCCCCTCCCCCAATAAAAAGAAAACATAGATGGTATGGGTAGGGGTTACTAGAGGGTAAGGGTGTGGCCAGGATGTGGTATGAGATGTTTGGATGATGTTGGGAACCGGAAAAATGACCTGGAATCAGAAACTTCAGTTTGTTCAAAACGCTGAAGCCAGGTTGCTGAACAGGGATGGTAACAGGGATCATTTGACTTCCCTGTTGAAACAGTTGCATTGCCTTCAGGTCTATTTCTGGGCAGAATTCAAAGTGCTGGCTTTTACATTTAAAGCTCTACATGGCTTGGGTCCATCCAGACTATGTGGCTGTATCTCTCTATACAAGCCAGCCCAAGTGCTAAGATTGCAGGGGAATGCAGTCACTAGCCTGAGTGAAGTGGGGTAGCCCACATTGGCTGACACCCTAGAGAGGGGGTGACACCTGGTTGGACCCACTCACCCCCTATTCTTCACACACGCCATCCCCACATGTGCTCCCAATCCCCCGTTCTGTCCTCACACTCTTCCATATGCCCTCCAATCCCAATCCTGCATCATCAGGAAAAGGATGGGGCAGCATGAGCGATAGAGAGCATGCCACCTCCATAAGCCCTGCTCCTGTACCAGCAGGCACCCAGTGCAGAGATGTCACTGGCAGGGATTGGAGAGTACCTCCCTCCCTGCCAGACACCAGTTTACTCATGACTAAAATGGTGCCTGGCAAGGAAGGGAGAGTGCCCAGAGATTCCCCTTACCTGCCGGGCACCTGTTTACTGACACCTGGCAGCAAGGTAAGGGAGTGTGCCCTTTTGGCCCTGCCCCTGGAAGCCCCATCCCCTGCACCATTTACACCCTGGTCAGGAATGCTACTGGTTCACCACTCTCACAGGTACATTTGGTGAAGACTTGGAAGAGAAGTTTCTCTGTGGCTGGCCCCAGACTGTGGAAGTCCCTTCCATGGGAAGTCCAGCTGGCTCCCTCTCTGCTCTCTTTCCACTGGCAGGTGAAGACATTTTTATTTAGGCAGGCGTTTGAATTTTAATTATGGAGCAGCAGTGTGTGTATAAGTTAGAGTGCTGTATTCTTAAGTTTTATATTGGAAATTAAGGCCCGGTACAAATGGACAGGAAGGGATGGTGAGAAGCTGCCCCTTTCTGCCCCGGATGGTTGCAGCAGCAACCGCATGGGTGCAGCAATGATCTGCTCGAAAAAGGAGTTGCAAAAAGCAGCTCCTTTCTACGCTGCTGCCAAGGCACCATTAACACCCTGGAGCAGCACGGTGACATCTCTTGTGCACTTCCCCGTTTGGACGTGGTGCACAAGGCATGTCATTGGCGCACATGGTCTGTGGACGTGCATGTGCCCAAATTGTGCTGGGAGAGTGTGGCGTGTACGGACACTCTGCTCTCCTGAACCCTAATTTTGACCCCAAGTCGCCACAAAGTGGTGGTCTGTACTGGGCCTATCGCTTCTCGGCCTTTTGGCTAAGATCAAGTATAGTACTTACCACCGGGCCTAAGTTTAAATATGTTTTAAGTGTTTAAAATTGTTTTTCATCATAATTTGAAATAATTTAATGTAATTTTTTTTAACTTTTGTAAACTTATATTTTATGTGAGCTTCCAAACCATGCTTTAGTGATTAGCATAGTAAGAGCTTAGTAAGAATGATTTATTTGATTTGAATTATCACAGCAAATTATGGTTCTGTAAAATGGGGAAGGGAGAACAGAGTGTGTAAATCACACAGTATGCTCCCCATCTTTTCAACCATCATTTAAAAGACTGGGAATACTACAACTATGGGACTCGTGGATTTTTTAGTTTAGCAGGGTTATAATGAGATTGTGACTACATGCATTTAGTATATGTGTGTGTGTGTGTGTGTGTTTCATTGTACCTGTTTCATTGTACCTTAATACCATGTTTCATTGTATCATAATACCTAGAGCATATATGGTTACCAGCATTCAACTGAAAATTTTTAATTTTGCATATAACTATTATCAGTAGAAGTATCAATACAAGAAAGGAGATTGTTCTATATCTTAAAGAACATATTTTCTACATGGCTCTGAAACAAAAAGGTTTGTAATTTGGTGTCTTATATGATAATACCCTACTTGTGACTGTGTTCCCCTGAAAAGCTTGTTTAAACTTTTCCTTTATACATCAAGAAGATTAAATTCCCAACATATTTTTAAAACGCCAGTTAACTTTTCTTCTCCTTCTTCACACAAATCACAGTTATTTGAGATGAAGGGGAGAAAATGAATACTGCATAATAATTATATGCAGATTGAAATCTCCTTCTCATAAAATTGTTAATGCTTGAAGAGAGACAGAGATTATTCTTTGGGAGAAAAAGTATAGAATCAAATCGGTGCAATTTAGTAACAAAGTTCCTTATCAACCTTTCCTTTGGAATTAAAATACATATTATAATACCAGTCAAGCAAATCCGGTCAATAAAGATTTCCAGATCTGTTTTCTAATTGCACCAAGGTCACAATGGGAGAGTACACACAAATCTTTCAAATAAGAAAAGGAATTGCTAGTTGGTTAATTCTTACCCTGTCCTTCTTGCCTTACCTGCTTTATCAGCTTGAAGGATATATCAGTATACTCAACATTAGCTGCAGCTACAGCTATTTTTCCATTGTTGGCTGGATCTGACTGCATGTTTTCAAGCAAACCTGAAAGTCTTGGTTAAAACAGAACCTGTTTAGCCTTAGTTATGTTGAAATAGAAGGCCAACCAATTTAGATGATGGTCGGTAGTAATACTGGACTGTTGGACAATGATGCCAAACTCAAGGAATTACAACAAGCGTTCCTCAAACTACAGTACCCACCACATGAAGTGAAAAAATAAAATAAAATAAACAAGACAAGACTTACATCCATGACTGATCTATTACAAAATAGATTGAAGAGCGAAAATGACACAACCCCACTACTGGTCACATACAGCTCCCAACTAGGATCACTCTGGTGCATCATCAATGAACTATGACCCATTATGAACAATAATGCCATTCTTTCAAGGACTCTTAGTGGCAGACCTACAGACAGCCTCCAACACTCAAACAGGTACTCACCTACAAGACAATACATGACACAGATGGTGACACAGGTACTAAGCCTTGCCACACACCAAGATGCCAACTCTGCCCATACAGGAAATGTCATCACAAGACTTAATGGCATCATGCACAATATTTGACATGATTATTCTTACATAATCCTGCAGATGGCAGCTTTGCCTTATTAGCTATTCAGCTAAGGACATTCAGCTTCCTCTTGTCTCTGAACCTTTGGTTCCTTTTATATTGAGAAGCTTATCACACGGGGCTAAGAAACAGGGAAAAAATGGAGTGTTCCTGTCATGATTGTACAAAGATTTTCACACAATGTCATGCTCACCCAGTATTTCTCCTGCCAATAACTTCAAATATTCTCATAATTTCTTACTAATGGGAAAACCCCATAAATGATTTGCCAATAGTGTTTCAATTGCACTATCACAAAAGTATGGAAGCCAATAACATCCATTCATACTATTGTGGAGCAATCCAAGACCTTTTCCCAGACTGCATTTCAGTACAGGCAATTTGTTCTCATTGCTAGGATTGTTTTTGAAGTGGATTTCTGTCTTATTTTGAGATGTAAGGTATGGTTTTGTTTCAATTGGATAAAAATAACGTTCTGAAAAAAATATTTTGTTGTGTTTGGGATGGAACCATGATTTTCAGACATGCACAGTCACGCCAAAATGCCCCATACATGAAACATTCAATAACAATGTACTAATGATACATGAATGGATGTGTGCTGAATGCAATTGCATTTCCCTTTCATTTCTGTATTATCATTATAGCATGATTGTGCACCAGTGTGAAAATATCGATCACTATATTGCTGTGCTTTCATTATTTTCCAGTAGTGCAATTGTTGTGGAATTAGCCCTAGTGTGATAATCTCATCAGGATTACTACTGAAATACATAGTTGGTAGGGGAGAAACCAATTTATATTATCATGGCCCAAACCCAACTCATATTCCCTGTTAGTGGTTAAATAATCCAATGCTGGTGAATTCCATTTCCCTATGATAGGAACAGGTGACACTAAAGAATCAAAAAGTGATGTCTTTATGAAACGCTTGAGTGCCTCTTGGCCTGAGAGGAAGGAGTCTCCACCCTCCACAGCTGCCATCCACCGGCCTGAGAGGAAGGAGACTCTGCCCTCCATAACTGCCATCCGCCGGCCTGAGAGGAAGCGGACTCCACCCTCCATAACTCCATACGCCGGCCTGAGAGGAAGGGGACTCCACCCTCCATAACTGCCATCCGCCGGCCTGAGAGGAAGGAAACTCCGCCCCCCATAACTGCCATCCACCGGCCTGAGAGGAAGGAGATTCTGCCCTCCATAACTGCCATCTGCTGGCCTGAAAGGAAGGAGACTCCGCCCTCCATAACTGCCATCTGCTGGCCTGAGAGGGAGTTCACCAGGCAGGTCCAGCTCCATCAGGGCCAGCCTGAGAGGAAGGAGACTCCACTCTCCATAACTGCCATCCGCCGGCCTGAGAGGGAGTTCACCAGGCAGGTTCAGCTTCATAAGGACTAGCCTGGAAGAAGGAAGAACCCTCCCTCCAATCCATCTGCCTTGGCCCAGGCCTCAGAGGGAGAGAAGAACCACTGGACCTCATCCCCTTTCCCTCCACCATTCCCTTCTCCTTTTGTTTCGTGTCTTTTAGATTGTAAGTCTGAGGGCAGGGAACTGTCTGATTAAAAATAATAATTGTAAGCCGCCCTGAGAGCCATTAGGGCTGAAGGGCGGGATATAAATACCTAAATAAAAAAAAATAGTGTTGTTTGAGTGCCTCAAGCCCTGTGATACTTATTCTGACACTTCCTGGTTAAAACTCAATCAGAAAGTTTGTGAGGCCCTGCTTTCAGAATCTGTATTCAAACTGAAAATCAAGATCAAGCAAATGTTTGCTCTTCTCTGAGCTTGCCTTAGAACACCTGCATTACAGTTTGACAGGCTTAACTCTTCAGTCAAACTGCATTTTTGGATACAGTTGCATCCAGCTCATGCCAGATATTTGGAGCCAGGAACAATTATCCCTTAAGGTTTCCCCTTACCCACATTTCACTGGATATGTTTTAAAAGTGATGAGTGTAGTCTTATTTCTCCAGTGAGTGGAATGTAGCTCCAACAGAGACTGTGCAGACCTCCCCTTTTAGAGTCAGATTGGGGCTGCAGCAACTTCACGTTGCGGCCTGAATCTGGCCTTTCCACAGCACAAAGGGAGCCGCATAAAGCTATTCCTTTGGGCTGCATAATCTAAACTCAGCACCAGAGGAGCGCTATGATGCCATGCACAGTGTGGTGTGGTTCACGGTGACACACCACCATGGGGATAGAGTTCCAGTCTGATAATAAATAATTTAAATAAAAAGCTTCTGATCTCCCAGGTACGTTCAAAAGTATAGGAGTGATCAAATCTCTGCGAGCATTGCCATAAAAAGGGCAGTGAAGCAATACGTGTCCAACATTTTCTATATCTCCTGAGTTACAGGGGCATGTTCGTTCATGAATAGGAATCTTACTAAATTTACCCTCCAGTAAAGCTGATGGAAGAACATTTAAACTAACCAGTGTGAAAGCTATTCTATATCTGGGGATCGATAGAGGTTTGTGGTGTAGTTTGGCACAGTAAGCAGTCCTATACTGTCCCAGTAAGAAAAATAGTTTGCGGACTGAGTTCTATGGTTTTGGAATTATGTGTCCTTTATGCGCTGCATAATGGCTGTTTTAGCTTTAGAATATCCCATAGACTGAAGGACGTTAGTCGTGAGACCCAGATTTTGGAGTTTTGTAGTCGGAGAGTTTTTCCATTTAGATTGAAAAGTATCTGCCAAAATTAATGGTGTAAGTCCCACAGGAAGAAAAGTCAACTTTAGCCAGAAATTCACAGTAAGCATCAATATTTAGGCGTCCATAGAAATTTATCCTGTCACCAACCTATTACATTTGTGTACACCTGACAGCCATACAGCATCTGAGAAATAATTTTGCTGACGAATACTTGGATGGCTGCAGGGACATACTGGCCACCTTTAGAGAAAAAGGAAAGAAGTGTTTTGGTACTTCTTTGGACACTTGCAATGGCATGCTTTGTTTGCAGGTTCCATGATCCTGTTGACTGGAAGGTTATCCCTAAGTATTTGTATGAGGTAACCTGATCTATTTGATGGTTGTCGATCTGCCATTTATGTTTGGTCTTTTTCTTATTAAATACCATAACCTTTGTTTTGTTGTTGTTGTTATTGCTCAGAGGATATGTTGTACTTCAGTATTCCAAAAGCCTTAATCAGCATGGTCAATGGCATAGGAATGTAGGACTAGTAGTCCCACATATCTAGAGGGCCAAAAGTTCCCCACACCTGCTTTAGTGCCAAATCTGGCAAATCATGCATTGATGTATTCCTAACCAGCTCTTGTTTTCAATACAATATTTTGATGAAAATAAAGGACCATGGAGAAAGAGACAAGACAGACTTTTTTTTAATGAGATCAATGTGATTACATTGAAAAGGTTGGGAAGTTAATTAATCACAACTACCTTCACAATGCAAAACATTACAAAAATCAATTAGAGATTAGAAGAACACTAAAGTAGACCTGTAAACCATTTGAAAGCCTGGATGTGAGCAGAATCTATGAAAGATTGAACTGAATTCTGGCTTTGTTATGGCTGTGTTTGTGTGTGTGTGTATGTATGTGCTTCAAGTTGCCTGTTGAGTCATTGTGACCCCATGGTATTTCATAGGATTTTCTTAGGCAAGGACTACTCAAATGTGTTTTTCTTCCCCCAGTTCCTTCCTCTGAAATGTAACCTACAGCCCCTAGTGCTCACTGGTGGCTTCCATCCAAGTACTAACCTGGGCTGACCCTGCTTAGTTTCCAAGATCAGATGTGAATCTCATGCCTTTTGGGTATTTAGGCTACCCATCATTAATGATATCTTCACATTTCTTAAAATAAATTATTTCCAGTGTTGTAAGGTTCAGTGTATAGCCCTCTATATTTATTAATTTTTCATCTATGAATTTTATCATCCATGGTGTGAAAACATTTAAAACTATATAAAATGGCAAAACAAACTTGATTTTGCCATTTTATGTAAGGGACACCATTTTACTACACCACTGTATAAAATGGAATGTGAGCATACATGTATTTTGATATCCACAATGGGTCTTGGAACCTAACTCCAGGGCCCACTGTATGTACATTTGCTATGATGATATTGGTAGCATCAGTATCCTGCAAATTAACACAGATGTATGCCAAACCTGACCTTTGGTTGATCTAGCCTAGTACATCCTACTGTGATAATCTGTTCATTAAAAGAGTTTACCCGTGCATATACATTCAAAATATTTCCCCCCAGTTTTAATAAAAGAGTTACTAAAGCAGAATATTATTAATGGAATATGTATTTCTGCCACTGAAACTATTGTCCATGTATGTGATTAATTATGCATGTGTTCATCTCCATTTCATGTATGTCTAATACATTAATGAGGCATTCATCACTTGTGTGCTGGATTGTAGAATTACAGTGCCACACAAATAAAGCCATTGCAACTGTGAATGGGTTTGTTTTATAGATGGGAGGAAAATAAATAACAACCCAGTATTGATTCTCCAATGTAGAGATACAAACAGAAACCAGGGGGAAAAAGTCAAAAGATCCATCCTAATGTTAACGTGCTAGATTTTAGAGTTAATAATTGAAACCTGAATCTAGTAAAATTGTACTAAGAATATAGACACTGAAGAGAAAATGCTGAATTCTTCCAACATTTCAGTCTGTCTGTAATGAATAATCTGTCTAACCTCCTTGGATATAAGACTGGTAGTAGATCATTTTATATTGGTTTTCCCATGTTACCATAAAAATGGAAGATATTTCAATTGATCTATGGCTAGTGAATGAAAATTGTGGCAGTGAAATGGTAGCTACCAAGTCCCTCTTCCTTAATATATTATGTGAAAAAATGTTTTAGATCAGTATTCAGTACTGGTTTATGGTAGAAGTGCACAGGGACACCAACAGACACACACACACACACACACACACACACACACACACACACACAATCAATATTTAGTTTGGACATCATTTTAATACTGTGGAAAACAGATGACTTATGTTTGAACTAGGGATATCCTCTATTAAGCTACTCATTCCTGCATGGGAGAATGGAAAATGTAGTCTATTTTCTCCCCGTTGCCATATGTCTTTTAAAACTATGGAGTTTTCAAAAAAGGTCTTGGGGATGTGTGAGAGAAAGTCTATGGGAGTAAGATGCACATATTCCACTGGTTTGCCCTTGTGTGATATCAGGATGTGAGCAGAGATCAGTGAGGATCCTTCGCAGCCTGTTTCCCTCAACCTTTCTGGTGTCATGTGGTGGGTGGATCCAGCCAGGCAAGGGGTGTGTCTACATTGTGGAAATAATGCAGTTTGATAATAGTTTAACTTCCATGGCTCCATTCTACAGAATCCTGGGATTTTGTGAGGCACCAGCACTCTTTGTCAGAGAAGGACAAAGACCTTGAAAAACTGTAAATCCCAGGAATCAATAGGATGGAGCTACAGCACTTAAAATGGTGTCAAGAATGCATTATTTCTACAGTGTAGATGCACCCAAGGATTGGGAAAGTTGTAGCTTTCCAGGATGTTCTCATGGCTCCTACCTGCCCATAACACACAATATTGGGATAGGGGAAGGCAGGTGAAGAATAGAAGGTTATAACTTTCCAGAACCATCTCTTCAATTCCACTTGTCCACCCCATGTGACCTTCAGATGGTTGAAGGGAAGCCAAATGATAAGTCTATAGCCTTGTCACACATATTCCAATGCATAGTTCATGATGATGCAGATATCATCATTATACACAGGCTATTGGAACAAAAGCAATGATAACAGCTGTGGGCTTGTGGCAGCCATAGTTGTCATAACTAATGTTAATATTCCTCTTTTTATTAGGTTACATCAAATATCCAAGTACATAACATTTTGACAAAGAGGAACATAACAAGAAGATGTTTTCAGTTTTTCAACTATTGCATTTTGCAAGAATTCTCACTCTACAGCGTCAACAATCACCATAAGGATGCATAAGGACTTTTCCAATGTCTTTCAAGAATGCCTGACATTTTCAATTTTCAGTCAAGCAGTGATTAACTCAGGCACACCTTCAAAACAATGCCTGTCTATAGGATAGCATAAGTACTTCAAGTATATAAAAAAATTCTATTGTATCATTTTCCCTATGTTTTGCATGGATCATCATCGTGTGAATAAGGGACACTTTTGAAGGAGGTGATCTTCATTTTGTTTGTTGATTGCATGGGCCATCTCTTCCTATTTCTTCAAAATTAAAAGATCTTCAGGTCTTTTTGATATTTAGAAATTTTCTAATACCAAAATGCCAACAGTACTTCAGAGATCTCAAAATCAAGTACTTCTTATTAACTAGATAGTGCAATACATGTGACATGGTGTCCTTAAAGGCATTCTTTAAAATTACATGTTTTCTATTTCTGGCTATAAAAAAGCTCCTTACTATGTTGCCTTTCGGCAGGAAAATGATTATCTACACTTAACCGAACATGACATTGCTGAACCTGACAATCACCCTTTGGCTACAAAAATAAGGGACTGGATCCAGCCAGACAAAAGGTGATAATTTGACCTCATGGTTTGAAAACTAAGGGCTACTGGGATGCTGCAACCATGGGTTTTCATGTGTCAGGGCTTCATCCCTCTTCTTCATTCCTCAGGGAAAGAATGGATGGAATTTCAGGAAGTGAACAAAGTCTTGAAAGTTCTATATGTACAGTATTATACTAGGGTTGTTGTTGTTGTTGTTTGTTTGTTTTTTGTCATCCCATCCCCACATTGCTTCAGGGTGATTTGGAAAAGATTTTCTGTTCAATGCAAAGTTCAGAAAAATAATTTCTAAATATATAATTTGTCATTTGTTAGATTTGGTGTTCATTGTTTGACGGACATACTCTGAAAAGCTGTGGTTGATATCTAATAAACCATGCTTCATGATATCGCCAGAGTCCTCCCATGAAACATCAACAGGGTGTGTATCTAGATCTTAATTTTTCCCCCTAATATCTCAGTGCCTCAGATTGTCCTGAAATAACAAGACAATGCACTTCCTGATGAAAACAGAGGAAGAAAGCTACCAAAGATTGGTCAGAGGACCATTGGACCTTAGCTGACATGGCTGGATAATGTACACTAGCCCAGGAGTATCTGGCTTTAAAACCACTCCCACCCAGCTTTCCATCAGTCCACTAGTCAGGAGGGGTTTAGGCTTTTATCCCTATGTAGACATGTTTACATGTAGAAAATGCCACACTAATCCTGAAAATTTATCAAGAGTTATAACCATACAATTTTGAGCAGATAATAACTTTATAGCAGTCCAAAATGGAATTTACTTTAAAGGATTCAGAACATCTCACAGACATTTTCAGTCTCCAGAATATTACAGCATCGCTGACATTTATGCATAATGCTATATAGAAGTTTTGAAAAGGCATTTAATTTAGATGAGATAAAAATCTGAAAGTTATTTATTCTTTAGTAAAGGTGGTACTTTATATAATTTCTGTTACTAATAAAACTTACCAGTAAATGTTGAAACCAGCAATCATTACCTCCTGTTGTTCAAAGCCTTGGAAGTGTTAAAACATTAAAGCAAATCTATTATCTCATTTCAAGCATGGTTGACTAAACATTGTGGATTATTGGACCGAATTTAAAAAACAGTCAGTTTGTATAAATCATATAGGGATTTTAATGAACCATGTAGTATTAAAACAACAAATACATGAAGACAGTTTGGAAAACTACCAATATAATGGAGCTGTTTAACTGTTGTAAAAAAGGAAAAAAGTCATATTTTGTTATTTATTTTAAAAAAAAATCTTCCTAAAAGGGACTATTGGTCTCTTTTTAAACTCCTGCTGATTTTATTCACTCAGGTTTCACTGCTTTTTCATCTGAATAAAGAATAATGAGTTTGGTTTAATTGTTTTGGTATTGTTTTATTTTATTTTTATTTTATTTCAGAAAGTCTACTCCACACTTTCTTCTTCATGAACAGGACACATTGCTCTGAGATGTCTTTTTTTTTGGGGGGGGGGACATTTTGGTCTTCTTCTTCAACAGTCCCCCCCCCCACTGGTCTTGGGCCTTGGGGGGAAAATATCTTGTACACTATGGCTATAAACCTTTAGCTATATGACACATAGCAAGATCAATATTTGATACCTTAAGTGATATCTGAATAACATATATAATGAAATGGAACCATAACTTAATATACACATAAATCTTTATTCATTTACTTATTTCCTTGGCTTGGATCCTCTACAGGGAACTTTACTTTGATGGCTACTGTGCTGGTGGCCCTTCTCTTGCCTCTTTCACCGCCTTCTTACCCAGCATATGCTCCAGGTACGTTTTAGTACAGGAGTGCTAGTCCAAGCATATGGCAAAGTTACACGGTTGGCCTAAGATAGTGTTATTCCTTAAAGATACCAGGACATGGTCATTCGACCATGCTTCCTTGCTCCCAAGTCAATGTACATAACCTTTCAGGCTACTCAAATTATTCTGACACCTGAGGCAGAAAAATCTCACCAATTGTTCTTCCTTCCCTGGAAATAAAAACAGAATATTAATATATGAAGCAACTAACACTTTGATGCACCTTTGTGGCTAACCATGTCAGATAGCTACCTAATTCTGCTTTAGGGAAGGGTCAGCCCTGTGTGGGTAGAAACTATTCTAAACTGCATTAATGATTCTGAGGAAAAATATATAATCTTAGTGCTTCTCTTCACTGGTCAAAAGAAGAACAAAACACATAAACTTGGGGAAAATAATCTTCAAACTATAATTGGAGAAGAAACAGGCATGCATATATAACTTAAAAACACCATATTAAGACTGAATATATGTTTACAGTAGACAACACCACTCGTAAATATGTGATTAATGAATCAAAAATTCATATATTGAGATACCTCATTAATGCTTTGTGCCCCAGTTAAAATGATATACACTTCACTGAAAAACAACACGTTTTGAAAGTAAAATGCAAAATGAAGGATTAAAATAAATTTGTTTCTTGTTTTCAGATGATTGTGAGGGGAAGGAATTGTAAATATATTGTTTAAATCACAAACCTTATCTTCTCTACCAATGGAAGTGAAGTTGAGAGGGGAAAATATCATAGCACAAGTTAAAATATTTGATCTATTAAAATGCTCATTATAATCATTTGTTGAAACCCTGTATGACCACTGCATACTACATAGTGAATCCCAGTGTGATCACCACTTTGTGATCAAAAAGCAGTTGCCTGACATTCACACCAACTCTAGAGTTGCCATCTTCCACTTCTTAAAATCCAGGTACCTAATTTATATATTATGACAATATTCTATTTATGCCAACAACTCTAATTTACATTCTAATTATGCAAATTCAGCACACTAATGGTTGCATTTTCCTCTTCCATTATGGCCCGTTCCAAATGGGCAAAAAGTACATACTAGGTATGTACTAGGGTATGTACTGGAAGGGACGCCCTAACCCTAGTACGTACCTAGTACATACAAAATGGTGGTGCCCTATACACACGGGCGTCACCATTTTGACGTCGTGGATGCTTAGTGTCTGCACGTCACGGCTCACTTATACACCGCAAGTGTGCCATTGGCACCTTGCGGCGTCATAAGCACGCCGCCAAAAGAAGCCTCTTTTGGGGGCTTCTTTTTTGGCCACCGGGAAGCCTCTCCGTTTGGAGGCTGAGGCTTCTCAGTGGCGGAAATGGAGGCGCCAGTAGACCGCCCTTTTTGAGCAGTATGTAAAGTGCCTATGTTTACCCTTTGTACCATTTTAAAAGTTACAAGTGATCTGACATACAGTACAGAGGGGGTTTGCCACTGTCATTCTTTGAGGCTGAGAGACTGTGACTTGCCCAAGGTGACCCAGTGGTGTGTGTGTGTGTGTGTGTGTGTGTGTGTGTGTGTGTGTGTATATATATATATATATATATGCTCAAGGAGGGAATCATACAGTCAGCTTTTGTTGCATGTGATTAATGTATTTGATGCTTTGGAAGTTTACCAGTGGGCCTTGGAGCATGGCACACCTCGCTTTTACAAAATGCCATCAATTGTTGTGCAAAATTCAATCAAACAAAAAACCTTTGGAAAATTGAGTCTACAGATGCATATTGAAAACCATGCTTTCCCCTTGTGATTAACAGTACACAAGACTTAACAGAATAAACATTTTATTAATATGCAGTCATTTGAACCCTTACCATCATATCCATCCCCACATGACTAAACTCTGGAAATCTTGAAAGCTGTGTGAAACTATGAATGGCATTATTGTTATATGCTATAACCAATGGTGGCTACTCAGAAGCAATTCCATTGAGTTCAGTGGGATTTACTCTCAGGTAAGTAGAGCAGATTCAATTATGAGTAAGCCTGATTAAAAGCAATAAGATTTTCCTCTTAATACAAGATTAGCCAAGTTAATTTTACTTCTCAGTAGACCTATTTAGGATTGTGGTATATTTATTCATTTGTTCAATCTGGAGGGAGACAGTCATTATGAAAAGCCAGGTGGCACATTCCCCAAACCCAACACACTCTTTTCTCTAGCCCTCTGTCCTTAAGGCTGAAATGTTTTCAAGATTCTTTCACCCCCACATCTTTAGTCCTTGTGTGCCTCCTGCCAACTCCATTTCCCATACCTGGCTTATTCCTTGTCCAAAATCTAAACCACCACCTCATAAATTAAGCCCTCTGAACTGGAGACAACACAATATATTTACATCAGAAGTGGATTGGGGCCACGGCAACCACACATTGCAGCCCCTAATGCACCTTTTTGCCAGCCAAAAAAGGAGTGGCAAATAACGCAGGGGGCAGAAGCTGGCTTTAAGGTATTCCAATGGCATAGGCTATCCAGGCTGTCATGGACGAAGCTGATTATCTATACCCATTTCAAACCAGCTTCATGGTGGGATATGGAGTTGAGACTGCCATGGTCGCCTTGGTCGATGATCTCTGTCTGGGCATCGACAGGGGAAATGTGTCACTGCTGGTGCTCTTGGACATCTCAGCAGCATCGACCATGGTATCCTTCTGGAACATCTGAGAGAGTTAGGTATTGGGGGCACTGTGCTCCAGTGGTTCTGGTCCTAACTCTCGGGCAGATTCCAAATGATGATGATGCAGGGTTCTGTTTTGTCCCCCGTGTTATTTAATGTATATATGAAATCCTTGGGAGAAGTCATCTGGAATTTTGGGGTGAGGTGTCACCAGTATGTGGATGAAATCCAACTCTATCTCTCCATCCTATCAGATTGCAAGGATGCTGTCTCTGTATTGAACCAATGTCTGCTCTCAGTAATGGACTAGATGAAGGCAAAAAAATTGAAACTTAATCCAGATAAGACAGAGGTGCTTCTGGTCAGTCATAAGGCAGATCAAGGAATAGGGACCTTGCCTATGCTGGATGGGGTTACACTCCCCCCGAAATCTCAGGCTTATAGTGTGGGTGTTCTCCTAGATACAACTTTGAGTCTGAATTTCCAGGTTTCAGCAGTGTCCAGGAGTGCATTTGTGCAGCTAAAACATGTACACCAGTTGCTCTAGTTTCTTCAGAAGCCAGATCTGGCTACAGTGACACCTGCCTTGATTACATCCCATTTGGACTAATGCAACACACTCTACATGGGGCTGCCTTTGGAAACTTTTCAGAAACTTCAGCAGATCCAGAATGCTGCAGCAGAATGCTGACTGGAGCCAATTCTAAGGAGCATATAACTTCCTTCTAGGAACAGTTTCATTAATTCCTGGTTTGTTTACAGGTACAATTCAAAGTGCTAGTTGTGACCTACAAAGCTCTATATGGCTTAGGTCCAGATTATTTGAATAACTGTATCTCCCCACATGAACCTGCTAGAACACTAAAATCTTTGGGGGAAGGCTTTATCTTGGTCCTACCATTATCATAGGTCCACATGATGTGGATATGAGAGAGAGCCTTCTCAGTGGCTGCTCCCATTCTCTGGAACTCTCTTTCATGGAAGGCTATTCTGGCCCCCTCCCTGCTTGCCTTTTGATGGCTGGCTAAAACATTTTTATTTAAGCAAGCATTTAAAATATAACCATGGCACAGTATTTTTTATGCTGAGTATATGTATTTGTCATGCTTTTTAACTTCTGGATCTTTGGATGTAATTTTATATTGTTTTTAAATAATTTTATTTGTTTTAAATTTTATTGTAATGTTTTTAATCTGTGAGCTGCCTTGGGTCCCTTCAGGGAGAAAGGCAGCATATAAATGAAAGAAAGAAAGAAAGAAAGCTGTCACTATCAAGAGAAAAAGCTGTTCTGTCCAGAAATGGGGAAGTTACTAGAAAAATGTTTCTATAGCTAAATATTAATGAACTAAAATCAAACTGAATGGCATTTAGTTTAGAATGGAGATAAAATTAAATACTATATTGATGTTTAATCAATTCATTCAAGATGTGGTGCTGGAAAAGAGAGATGAGGATCCCATGGACAGCCAGAAAAACAAAAACAAAAACAAATGGGTGCTAGATCAGATCAAGCCAGAAAACTCTGGAAACCAAGATGACAAAAGTGAGGCTGTCGTACTTCAAAAAACATCATGAGGAGGCATGACTTATTGGGGAAATAAAAACAAAACAATAATGCTGGGAAAGATGGAAGGAAGCTGAAAGAGAGGAAGTCTGCATGCTTGATGGATGGACTCTATTAGGAAGGTCCCAGGTATGAGTTTGCAGAAACTAAACAGAGCATTGGAGGACAGGAAGTCTTGGAGATGTCTCATTCACAGGGTTTCCATGGGTTGAAATCAACTCAAGGGCAGTTAACAGCAACAATAAAACATTGTCAATTTTTTAAAAGTTAAAAACCAGTACTAGAACCCTTGTCAGAAGGAAGCTGAACAATGCTTTATTGTGATTTTTGCCATTTCTGCTTGCACTGTTCCTGTTTTCAGGGCGGTTTTTTTTTGGGGGGGGGATGAAACAGACTCATGGATTCTTGTAAATTCCATTTCTCATCCACACCACCAAAACTCCTCTTCTCTTACCCCCACTTAATCTCTTTCTCATCTCCCACATCTCATTAGCTTTCCCTTTTCTTTACATGGACCCAACCATGTACATTTCGTTTTGTGCATTAGATCAGTGTGAGTATACAAAGCAAAAAATAAAAAATAAAACCCCACTTGAATGTTCAGAATGTGTGTCAGGTTGACTTCAGTAAGAAAAATGCCAGTGGAGTGCTAGCAACCCTTCTCAATAATAGCTGCCTCAAGTGTGCATTACTGGAACTTTATCACCAGGAGGAGTCCTTTATGATGATAAAGCTATAGGAATTCACCAACTATTCTGTTATTTTACTAGCTAAGAAAACTTGTATTTTCTGGTGATACCACTTTGGGTGGTTCTTTCAAATGTTTCCAAAATCCCTGTGAAATAAAAATAGTAAAAATAAAATAGCATATTTCTGGAGTTTCTTCTGAAATTCTGAGCAGTGACAATTATGAATATCATGAGAGTAACTTTCATATTTTCAGTAAATGTGTCTACTAAGACAAAGACATAAAATTGACTGACTACTATAAAAGGAGATAGTTTGGGATGCAATTTTTCCAATGCACTGGGCACCCACAGCTTTACCAGAATTCCTTTAAAAGGCCATTTGTAGCTTGCTTAAGATCACAATGAGAACATAAGTCCAGTTTTCCCAAATCATTATTATTGTTATTGTTGAAGTAATATATCAACTCTACCACAGTCTTTTACTATGGTAATAATACCTCAAAAAATCATAATGACAGCTTTGCTATTTAAAGGTTTCCCTGACTCCTCTAGTCATAAAAGTGCTTAAAATAATAGTTTCTAAGGAAAGAAGAAATAACTATGGGCAATTTTAAAGGCGGATCTGAGATTCTATGAGGAACCATCAAAATTGTGTTGCAGAGGCTTTCATATCAGAGCCAAGACCTAAAAATTTCCTGCAGACATATTTTCCAGAACCAAAAAAATATAATAAGGGAAGGAAAGTAAAAAGGGGGGGGGGGAGTATTCTTTTATTTGGGTTTTTTATCTGCAGTTGTAAAAGCTCCCACACATATGTAAAAATTGACATTTTCTCAGTATATTTAAATAGGATTGTATCAGAAATTTAGAATAAATTGGATGAAATGCAATTCCTAAAACAATATTTGTTTTAATTTATGCCAACATGAACATTATGTTTATAAAGGCATAGCATAAAATAGTGAGAAATGTTGACACTAACAGTAAAGGTGAAAAAATAAAATAGCACTCTTATGGTAAACTGATAGCACAATATTACCACACATTATGTAGTGGCAAGCTAGATAAACTGTAGCCAAATTGTTTTGCAGATGATTATCCTATACTTGCTTTTCACTGTGTTTTTCATCCAGTTCCAATGACATCTTCAGGGATTCCATTATCCATCCAAGGGATTGGACCTGCCAGATCTTCTCTTTTTATAGGGAATTAAGAAATACATGCTGGCAGGCAGCCCAGTTACTATCTAAACTATGGGTGGGCAACTTTGGCGCGATACAGACTGCCTCTTTGGGGCGACCTGCACCCGCCCCTTTCCCTGACGGATTGGGTGTGGGAAAACATAAAAATACATAAAATTAAAATGAGGGGATAAGTTTTGTAATATAAACAACAAAACAGAAATATTGGCAAGTAAACACAGACCAGATATAGAAGTGAGGGAAAAGAGGACATTAACAGAAATGGGCTTGATAGATATCGTTATCCTAAGTATAGATGAAGTAGATAGACCTTGACTTTGTATAGCCAAACAAAGCAGTTCCTAAGTACACAAGTCCTCACAAATGCATGCGTTGGAAGAGTTGTAATGATAGCTCTTATGAATATGAAAGACATCACATGAATATAAAATAATTTCTTCATAATTAACTCTATTCAGTTTCTTTCTACTTTTCCGCCTATGTGCACCTCAGATAATGGATATATACAACCATATGGCAATTGGTGGGAAGTGATGTGCTCACATTAGATGAAAATTAAGTGTTTTTCAATTAATGTACTTTGCTCCTAAGTGTACCAAGCACAGAAAATGATAGTTAAGTACAGGATGTGATGGTAACACTAAATTGTTCTTTTTTCAGCATCATACCTTTTATTTGTTCAAGAAATGGGATTAATGCTACTTTGAACTATGGAGTAATTTGTATAGCCTAGCAATCTCTGGGGGGAAAATACTGACTTTTAGCACAGTCTCATCTCATATTTTCTGTATATTTAAAATGTTCTCTTTTGGGAAGAAAACCAGCAGATTCAAGAATACCAAGCAGCATTTCATTTAGCAATTGATTTATTACAGCTTATGTCCCTTTTCAGAGTTCATCAAGGTCTTGTAACACATTATTTGCACTTGCCAAGGAAGAAAAATAATAAAATAAGTGTGTGAGTGTGTGTGTCGGGGGAGACCTTGAAGTGGGACATTGGTTTTTCTTGAAATGTTCTGATGACATATTGAGAGTAGTCTTGTTCCAAATAGGGGTGAGAATTTGGTGAGAATTTCATTCAATTTGAAATTTGATGGGAAAAGAAAATACCTAATTTTCACTCTGAACTTTTGCATGAACCTGAACACAATCACACTTAGGAATCTGTACTTTTCCTGACGTTACAGACACATTTGTCAGTTTAAAAATATGCACAAAATATGTGTAAGAGGGGAAGGGGAATGTTATACACACAGAGAGAAAGAGAGAGCACCTATTAAGTTGCACAAGAGGGAGAAATGTATACACTGGGGGGAAACTGCACATACATATGTATATTAGAAGAAACAAGCATGAATTTTTTTTTCAAATGTTCATACAAATATTAAAATACAAAATTCACCATTGCAGTCAAAACAAGGCACTGACATTCACAGGGAAATATTCCATATATATGGAAATATCCCAGACCTGAAGTAATTCCACCAAGTCTGTAGGGCCCTCACACATTTTTGGTTACTTGCTTCTTTTTGTTTTCAGAGAAAAACTACAAGTGTGGGTATGGGGTGTGTGTCTTATCTATGCTCTCGTACGACTTTTCAATAAAAGGTTGGGGCTTTGAGACATTGTAGAGGAACCAATATGCAGCTTTTAGGGATCTGAAGGCTGCTTTTGATTAATTTCACCGGCCTTTATGATGGGCCAATTTGACTTAATATAGATCCTCGATTGTGGTTTCTTTTAAGCCAACTTCATACAAATAATCAGTGTTGAGTAAAATTTTCTGAAACTGGCCTATTAACAGACCCTGTCTACTCTGATGTAGGAGTCAGGCAGGGTTGTATGTTGGCTTTTCATCTGTTTAATTTTTTGTGGCTGATCTACTTGCCTTTATGAACACAGTAGATTCTTACCCACCTTCACTGGAAAATCGCCTGCTATTTGTACTCCAATATGCCGATGATACATTGTTACCCTCTCTATCTTAGGTAGGTATGGCAAGAGCCCTGGAAAGATTTTATGAATATTTCGATAAATTTCACCGACAGATAAACTTTGATAAATCCAAAATATTGGTATTTTCTAAGAGATTTGCTCCGAGAACGTGCATGGTTGGTAATCAGACAATTGAGAATGTTAGGAAGTATGTCTACCTTGTCCTTAATGACCACTGGAATGGACAAAGAGATAAAGTAATTCAAACAGGGAAAGATCACTGGCAGTTATGCAATCTTTTTACTATAAAAAACGATAACCTGGTGGCTGTAAAAATGTATAAAGCCAAATTAAGACTGCAATTACTTTATAGTATATTCACCTGGATTCCAGACTTTAATAAGGAGACTGACCAGTTGCAGACACTTTTTTTTTCAGGAGAATATTATCTGTTTCCCCATGTGTACACCATCTGACTCTTTATGCAAAACTGAGATTGAACGCTCTTGAAACTGAAGCCTGGTTGATGACTTATAGGTTTTGGTTTAAGATCCATTTCAGACCTAATAGATCCAATCTTTTATGATACCTTCTTTCTGACGTTTTTTACTCCAGATGGGCTAAATTTTAAAAAGTCAAGTAGTGTATATGGGTTTAAATTTTGATTCCCTCCCTTTATTAACCAAAAAGAAATGTCTTTAATCTATCAGGTTCTGCCTTGCAGAGAAAGAATGTTGTCATATATAACACTTCCATCAATGCTCAGCATCCCTTCCTTGCAGGGTAGGATTCTGGATTATTTTCAAACTCTCTCATTCCTGGTGTTCTGGAATGCCTTTTTATTTGCTCAAATGTGACCAGGAGCAGATATTTACAGACCTCATTTTTGAATTGTATATGTCATTGTGACCAAGCGCCTGATGTTCTCCATCATATTGTATTGCTTTGTCCATTGTATATAATTCCTAGGGGAAAATTGTTAAGGAGGTTAATGGAAATGAATATTTGTTTGGATGGGCTATCAGTGGAATGCTTATTGGAAGATTGGAACTCGCAATTTGCCAGGCTAATGGCTAATTTTCTGATGGAGGCAACAAGCTTATGGCATAAATTTCCTAATAATGATCTTGTAAATGTATGTTGTTGTATGCCTAATAAAGGTTGAATAAAATGAAATGAATGAGGCATTGTAGAAATTGTGAAAACTACTGATTTAATGAACTAAGGGAATATCTTTGCTGAGCAAGGAAGAGCTATCTTTCATATTTTGTCTTATATTGTAGTACACAAAAATCAAAGTGTGCCTACTGAGTAAAATGTATATTTACTGACAAAAATGTTCCCCTCTCTGCCCATGAAGAAAGACAAACTAAGGGTACAGAAAAATCATGGAGAAAGAAGGCTAGTTACAATATTTTTCTCACCATTGTTTTCTGCTCCATATACTTCCATATACAGAACTTCAAGTTAGTACTTTTTGCTGTTACATTTAAACTCAGTTAGGAAAGACTATGTTAAAAACAAGAATAAATCTAATTTCACACACACCAGTTCCAAAGGGCAAGCCACTGTAAATGCTAATTCTTTGGGGGTGGGGTATCCTGAGTTTTGTATGCATGTAGGTATCTAAAATACTTATTCATGCAAACCTAATTTTGAAACAATGTATTGGCAAGAGAGCCAACTCATAACAAAGAACTGTACTGTGTTATAATGCTGTGTATGATGCCCAAAGGTCATACCATAATTTTAGAAACAAAATTAATCCAACAGGGTACTATTACCTTCCTTATTAATGTGATTTAGAGTGACCTTGTTTCACCACGGTTCCAACATAACTTTGTTATTATCTCTTCTTTGCATTTTTCTCTCCATGTTTCTATCTCTCCCAGAAAAGAACTATTGTTCCAGATGTACCCTATGCCGTTTGCCATCTGTTGAACATTTGGATTCATTTGCCGAAACTGGCATCTTTTGTCTGCTGGGAATTTTTCCTGCCAAATGACCATTTTTTTCTCACACATCATCTTAAAGGTTAGATTCCTGTGTGGGCAGTCAATCCATGGGAGGCTATTTGTGTTATTTACTTTAGAGCAGGAACTATACACTCATCATTTATTAAGGCACCATACAGATAGATGCATGTTAGAACTAGTGCTAATGAAAATGACTGTATCCAATCTTCTGAAACAGAAATCAGAACTTCAGAACTTTCTCTGGAATGATATTAGCATGATGTGCTTAAAAAGAGAAAGTATGGTAAAAACAGCAGGTTTTGCTTCCATGACACTGACCCTTATTCTTGCTGTTAACTGTTGTCAAGTTAACTTATGCCAATGCTATGAATGAAACCAGCCCAGAGTATTCTGGCCCCAGGGCTGCCCCAATATTCCCCCATTATCTGGCATTAGTCAAAGTGCATTTTTCTTAATTTGGGCGTGTGCACGGTATTCCACATGACCCCAGATGTACCCTGTAGATCACCCCATTAACATCTGAGCGACAACAGGCAGGTTATACCAAGACCATCTGGAAAATCCCATTCCAAGACAGGAAAGCAGTTTGGGAGTTGCTATTGGGATCACTATCACCTCAAATAATCAGATGAATGGGCAATGTTTGTCTAGATTGCCTCACCTGATGAGCCAGCTATCAACTTCTTTCCCATTTCCCTTGATTGTTGTCAGACCAGATTACTTCACCCCAAACAATCAAACAGGGTTTGACCAGGGTTAGTTTTCACCCTTAAAAACCCCTGGAAAACTCCCCTCAGTGCACTCAGTGCACTCTGTCACTATGCTCTCTGAATTAGTTCCGGCCCGATCCCTCATTCAATGACTCGATCCCATGCTATCCCAACAAACTGGATCCTAAAGCAAACAGGGGGTTGTGTGTGTGTGTGTGTGTGTGTGTGTGTGGATTTTTTTAAAATCTATTCCAATGCCTTTTTCCTGGCTTGCCTCTTTTTTAAAAAAAAATGGAGTTGGAAAGGTTGCTGAATTAAATTGCTAGGCAGATCAATGTCTTGTGTATCAATTATTTAGCAAAAGCACTGAGTAATGTATATCCTCCATAAAAGCCAGTTCTAAATGGTTGCCATGTGAATGCTATGATGTATCTTGTAATGCAACAAAACCGTCTGTCTTTAGTCACCTAATTTGTAAAAGACATAATGCTTTCCTTCTTATTCCATATAGAAGTGGCACATGGACATGACAATTCCAGCTATTTCTTTAAAAAAAAATACAGAATTTGCTAGTGTTATTCAAAGTGTTTGTCTTGTGCCCTATATAACTAAGGCAACCCAGGAGATATAAGGAAATAGGGAAAGTAGATTTCGTCCACCCCATACAACTACACACAATTCTCAGTTGAACTAAAATACCTGGAATTGTGTTACTGGTTTTGGTGGATGAAGGCACACACACACACACACACACACACTGCAACAAAAAGATTATTTATGTTCAGTTTAGCTTTCAGCTAACAAAACTAAAATTACTCACACTGATGAGGCTTTAACTTGAAATGAATCCATAGAAACAGCATGTAAAGACAACCAGAACTAAAGCTATCAATTATCAAGATGTACAAAGCACCTCAATATTGCTTTAATACTTTGGATAGCCCACTTAGAATCAGAATTTAAAGCACAGTAGGCCCAAGTGAAATAAAATGGACTTGCAGATTTGGAAGGAAAGACACTGCTGATGATACTTCAATGATTACAAACTTGGTGGGGAAATAAAAGATTTGCTTTACAATTGGACAGCAGTTTGTTCTAAGCAGGGGGGGAAACATGTTTGAAAAGAAGGATAATATAACAGAATGGAGGAAGATTGGGCAGGTAGCCATCGACATGACCTTATTGTGTATTTTTTAAAAAAAAACAGGCAAGCGAGGCTTATAAAACCCCATCTCTTAAGAACTGCAGCACCTGTACAGTTATTGTTGAAGCAACTATCACTACATGTTGCCAGGGCTTTGAAAACAGTTCTGAGAAGATCTGATCTTCATTTCCTGAACAGTGAATACATAAAACTCATCAGGATGCTGTGTAACATCTAGGGACATAAAGAAATTACACTTCAGTAAGATCAAGTTGCAAAGCAGAGATAGCCTCTATTTTTGTAGGCTATGGACAGAATTAGGCTTCACCATAGCAGAATATATTAGCAGAAGTGAGCCAGCATGGTATAGTAGTTTGAATGTTGGACCACGCATCTGGAGACTAGAACTGAAATCCCCAGTCACTTACGGAAACAGGCTTGATGACTCTGAACCAGTCACACACTCTCAGCCTCAGAGACAGGCAAAGGCAACCCCCCTCTGAACAAATCTTACCAAGAAAACCCTATGATATGTTCACCTTATCATAGGATTGTTCAGTTCCTTTGATATCCTCAAAGCACTGAAAGAGTATTATCTTGTTTTTGCTTCATCAGAGAAAATGTATATTAAGAAGAACTGTCAACATTCTAATAGCCATTCAACTGTTTCATATAAAGAAACAAGGAGGAGAGAAAGCAGTAGCTCCAATTGCACCTGATGCCGTTCTTTTCACATGCAGAGTAACAATCTGACACAGAGAGGCACCTGTATGTGTGTGATAATGGACATCAATTTTACAGTGTTCAGGGCAGCATAAAGAACATCCACACATACAGGAGGTTCTCTACCACAGACTGTCACTCTCCATGTAACAGAAGCGTTGTTGGAGTGGACCAGGGCTACAACATGTTGTGTCTTCATGTATTTACTCAAACAATTTCAAACAACTGGAGTTGGACTGAATTTCTCACCAAAAATAGTAGCATTGTATAGGTTCCCTGGAAAGGGGGCACAGACTGGAGGCTTCCTAGAAATTGTTAGGCCAAAAAAATAAAAAGCTTGCAGTTGTAGTCCAGAAGAAGGAGAGGTGCAAACAATTTTCCAACAACCAGCAGCTGACTACAGTGTCTTTGTTGGGCCTTAGGAGCACAGATTTGCTCTGTGTGTGTGTGTTGTGGCAGGGGACTGAACTAAGCTGAGCACAGAGCTGAAGGGAAGAGAGATAAAGAGAGAAGGGGCAGATAGAGATGAGGTTGCAAATGACAAGAATGAGCCTTGAGCAATGAATTTTCAAATCGCTAAATATATATATTTTCTGTTAGGATAAATTTTAAATGAAGTTGTATACAACTGTTGGGATACATTTTGTATGCAATTTTTAATTACTACAGCTTATCGCACAAGCCCTGGAACGGGAAGCAGCATAGAATGCATCTTACCGCACAGGACAATGCCACTGCCACCGTCGGAAATTCCCATTGTGTTCCAGATGCGTCCCAGAGGGGGCGATTTTCAGGAATGCTTCTAAACCATTCTTGAAAATCGCCCCCTCTGGGATGCATCAGGAATGCGATGGGAACTTCCGGCGGTTGTGGCAGTGTTTTCCTGTGCTGTAAGATGAGTTCTATGTTGTCTGCCATTCCCATCATGCCCCTTTTTGTAACGTGACAGGCCTCTTCCAGGGCCAGTGCAATAAACTTAACTGTCTGACTGATGTGACCTCCCACTCCCCACCTGAGGACTCCCTTGCCACAACATGTATTTCAACTTGTATTCCTTAACTTATTTGCCCGGTGCTTTTTCCATGTGCTTCTATCAGGGTTGGCCGATGTAAAACTATAAAAATGCATAGGCATTTTTGCATATTCCTTTTCAAGATATACATGTTATATATAACCAGACTGGTGTAGTGTTTAGAATATTGGACTAAGACAGATAAAATCTGGGTTTAAATTTTCACTTTGCTATGTAGCTCACATAAACTCTTCTAGAACATGGCCACATAGCCCAAAACTCCTCCCTACCCAGGGTCACACAATATATATATATACCCCACTCTCTTCCATGCCAGCATACTCTGAAGATGCCAGCCACAGATGCTGGTGAAACTCTTCTGGAACATGGCCACATAGCCCAAGAAACCCATAAAAAACTATGGATGCTGGCTATGAAAGCCTTCGACTTCACATTGAATGAAACATATTTGTCCCATGGGGTGTAATACTTTATTATTATTATTATTATTATTATTATTATTATTATTATTATTATTTACTTATACCCCACTCTTCAGCCAAGCATATCAGAGCGGCTTACAAATTTCTTAAGGGAAGGCCTGATAGCATTATTGTGATATGAGTTTTTGAACCTCCAAATTAAAAAGGGAAGTCTTTTCTCCAGTTATCCCAAGTGAATTAATCAGTGACTTGCCATAAAGAAGGGTTCATAGAAAACAGATTTAAGGTGCATATTCACTGTAGAAATAATGCTGTTTGTCACCACTTTAAGGGCTGTAGTTCCATCCTATGGAATCCTGGGATGTGTAGTTTTACAAGGCCTTTAACGTTCACTGCCAAAGCATGCAGGTCCCTTACAAAACTACAAATCCCAGATTTCTGTATGCCGGAGCCATGACAATTAGGTAGAGATGCTCCTCTAGAGACTTAAACAGGCTGAAATGAAACAGATGGAAATGCTGGCACCACATGGCAGTCAGATGCAGCCTGATGAGTGAGATGAGTTCCTCAGCACCAGTGAGGATTAGGTACACGTCATATAATCTTCTAGGTCTTTAAAATGTACACTTATCAAACATAAAGACTACATATATGTCCATAAGATGTTGTTAAGACTGAAAATTTACTCCACAATATGATGCATTCATATCTTGAAATAAGCGCTACAAAGTTTAATGGGACCTATTCCCAGTTATTTGGCTTGGATTCACATTTAGACTAGCTTGGATTCACAATTAAGGTTGACTGACAGAAATTAGTGAGATTTAAATTAGTTGCTATTAACTAAAGTTGCATTGAACTTTAAATTGAGATATATTGAACAGGTGAGAAAATATGCATGTATCCACACTGAAGAAATAAAGCAGTTTGTCGTTACTTTAATTGTCATGGCTCCATCATATGGAATACTGGGTTTTGTGGTTTGGTGAAATATTTTACCTGGTCTGTCAGATAGCTCTCTTGCTTCACGAAACTGAAAATGCCAGGAATCTATAGGGCAATCATGGCAGTTAAATTGGTTTCAAACTGCTTTTATTTTTGCTGTGTGGATACACCCTAAAAAAAGTTGCAGGAGAAAGAAAAAAGAAAAGAAAAGAAATACTGCAGTGTTTGGGAAGACCAATCAACAGTATTCAACAAGATGCCGCTAGGCATTTTGTTTTATTTTCTATGGCTATTTTTGTTTGGCCTGTGTTTGAATATTATAGAATGGAATAAACTGAATGATTCACTGTGACATTTCATGCCTACCCTAACTTTTCACCACAGGAAGCAAATAAAGCACATTTGCTTTTAATAATCTCATAGTAAAGCAATGATGATAATTCATAATACTGGATTTCTAAAATTATGGAGAAAAATGGTATGAAGTGAACTAATTCAAGTAATTAAATCACTGAGTTAAAGCCCTTTTGCTATGATTTTATTTAAAAAAATCTAATAGTAAATTAGAAAGCTATCTCTGTTTTAGAAAAAAAAATATTTTAGAAGGGCCAGTTACCTCACCCCTCAAATCTAATGAGAAATATTAATAGTTTGTTAATACACACACACACACACACACACACACACACAGATACATATATAATGTTAATTTAAAGAACACTACATCCGCTGATGGACTTTTAATGGTCCTATTAGGGCCAGTACAGACTGGCAAAAAGAGCTGGATTTCCAGCAGCATAGTGGCATGGCATTCAGACAGCAGCATGCCCCCAAGCTGCAGGGAAGCTGCATGGCTGACCGCACTTGTGGCAGCTTCACGGCATTTCTGCGGTGCAGTGTTTACACACACTGAGCCACAGAAACCCAGCAAAAAACCTGCCGCATCAGCAAAGGTGCTTTTTTCCTGGTGCCAGAAGGAACATCTTTCTGCTGCCAGATTTTTGCCACTTCTTTTTGCACCAGGAAAATGTTGGATTGGGGCCATGGTACGTGGTTGCTGCAGCCCCGATCCAGCGATCAGAGGGATGATGTTACGCTACCTCTTTATGGCCACCTGTTTCAGCCCTAACTTTTGTCTTCACTTAAAAAATTGGGCAGTGGATGGATAAAGTAGTTAGAGAGAAGGTAGTAACAAATTAGTATCTACCAAAGAAACAATGACTAATTTGATATATATATGAAGCCGCTGGGAGAAATCATGGGGCTGGGTGTTATCAGTATGCTGATGACACCCAGATATATTTCTCCATCCAGCTTTGACTGCTGATGGAATCTCTCCTCTCAATGAATGTCTTAAAGTGGTATTGGACTGGATGAGAAAAAACAGACTAAAACTGAATCCAGACAAGATGGTGGTACTCACAGTAGGGGCCCCTAATCCAGATATTGGGATACAGCAGCAACCAGTCCTAGATGGAATCAACTCCCCTCAATGACTGTGTTTACAATTTGGGGGTGCTCCTAGATCTGTCTCTCCAGATGACAAATCAGGTAAATTTGATGGTCAGGAGTGCTTGCTATAGCTTTAGCTGATACATCAGCTGTGCCCATTCCTGGAACTGGGGGACCTGGAAACGACGGTACATGCAATGTGCTCTACATGGGGCTACCCTTGTGCTTAACACAGAAACTTGGTTGGTCACTGGAAAATCCAGGAGTGACCATATAACACCTATCCTGAAATGACTCCATGGGCTGCCTATTGGTTTCTGGGTGCAGTACAAGGTCTTGGCTTTGACCTTTAAAACCTTACATGGCTTACGCCCAACCTAATTATGGGATCGCCTTCTTCCATACAATCCACCCCACACGCTCAGGTCCTCTGGGAGTAATTTATTGCAGCCTAAAAAGACCAGACTGACTGCTACCTCCTAGAGGACCTTCTCTTCTGCTGCTCCCAGATTGTGGAATGGACTGCCAGAGGAGATCTGTCATATTAGCAGCTTAGATAACTTTAAAAAGGCTGTCAAGACAGAACTCTTCTGGCAGGCCTTTCCTGAATAGAAAAACCTGGCCATAAATTGAGTTCATTCATGTTTGTGTCTCCTGTTGCCCCTTTGCCAGTCTGATACGCTGAAAATTTTATGTATAATTTTCAGATGAGCTTAAAGGACTTCAACCAGATGCACAGAAAAAAGATAATTAAGAATATAATAGCAGAAAGAGTCACACAAAGGGATTTAAATACTGCCTGTTTTCCCCATGTGCACCATTATACCATAAACTTAAGGAGATTTGTGAACACACAGACTACTTTAACAATTTAAGATTTGTACAATTGCGGAAAGCCTTCAAAGAATTAAGATTGAATATGATGGACACGGCCTACATAGATGGGAGGCATCCCAATAAAGGAGCATACATGCATATATGGATGCCTGGAATTAGAAGACCTTGTCCATTACATACTGTTTTGTCTGCAATATAGTGAATCAAGGGAACGATTTGTGACACCCTTAATTGAAAGTAGCCCTTGCCAGAGTCCACAAGAAGTGTTTTTTTTAAAAAAACCTCTTAGTGGATTTGGACAAATATGTGACCTGGAGAGTAGCCTTGTATGCTCTAGCAGCCAAAAAATCAGGAAGAAATACATAGCAGAGATAGTCATAAGTTGTAAAGGTGATGATTATATTTAATAATTTTATACTATATATATATATATATATATATATATATATATATATATATATATTTTTTTTTAAATGTTCAATTTTGTAAATCATAAATTGTTGTATAATCATATGACTGATGTTGTAAATATGCTATGTATGTACTTTGTTGTTATTGTGATTTTGTTTTATGCAAAGGCCATTGGCCAAAAGCAATAAAATTTGACTGACTGACTGATAAAAGAAGACTTTAAAAAAGGATGACTTTTGGGCAAAAAGTTTGCATTTATTGTCATTATCCAATTCCAACTACAGGTGTTTTGTTTACTTTCACTTTTCCAAAAAGTCTTGTTAAAAACATTTTCTTGAACTTCTATTTACAGAATATCAACATTGCCACTTAACCTGATGGATAGGACTTTTGTAAAGGTGTACTTAAAATTGCTTTTAGTCTGATTCTTTTAAAAAAAACCCAAAACACTTTTATGTACTTTTTCAGGAGTTGTCTTTATTCACTTGAGTAACTAACTCTCATATATATTTTGATGAGAAATAGTTGTTTACTGTGCCTTGTGTAAAAGGTAATGTACATTTGACTTACACACTGTGGCTGATGCCCAATATATTAATGGCAATGTGTGAAGCTTCACTGTTTTATAGATGCATGGTAGTACTTTTCAGTCCAGGCACTTGTGGAGACAAGTTTGAGGGTGACATTCTACTGAGAAGACAGATAGGGATGCACTTCTTTTTTCTAAATGCCAACCATTTCTAACACAGATAGCTCATATTTTATACATCCAGTAACCATAACCAAAAGGCATTTTGGATTAATCTCTCTATGTGTGTATCTAATAATGCCCAATCTATTATTTATCCATAAAAGAATCATCAATCATCACAGCTGAAGTGAATATTTGTTTCGGAAATGTAGTCCTCAGAAGGCCTCAGGTAATTTCATCAAATCGTAGGCAGGTCATCACTCCATCATTGAAGACTGAGGTTGGCTGGAGCAGAGTAGAAGGGAAGGCAGCAGAAAGCAATGGCTTAGCTGCAATAATTTGCAGTTTGTTTTCTTTTTGGCCTTCACTAATTCAGCTATATGCATGAAATTCTGTTTTTATTGCAATAAACATTCCAGGTAAATATAGATGAATGGGAAAAGGAAGGCATTCAGAACTACTTTTCACTGGAGAGTCTATCATTAGGCAGAATATTCTTCACCTCAATGATAGCCAGTTACTATAACAACATAGATTTTAATAGGGGCTCAAGCATGAATTCTGAGCTTTTGCAAGTCCACATTCTTATATGCATATAACATACCAATGAAATTATCTGTATAAATCCAACAGGGAGGAAACCACAAAACTGGATGAAATTACACTGCCCAACATACACATAAAGTTCTGAATCACAAATGCTGATTATCTCCAGTTGTGAACCCATAAAAGTTTTCACTGCTGTGGAGGGATTTCAGGAACTGGAAAACTGATGTCACAGATAAAGGTCCATGATGAACTCCTGACACTTCTTTCCTTTAAGTGTTGATTCCTACTTGCATATGAGACTATGCAAGTGTCTTCAGTGAGCAAATGTTTGCTTATTAGATTGTGTTGTGAAAAACATGAAGGAAAGCATCAAAGATGAAAATAGAATAGTTTTTTTATACTTGAAAAATATTAGAAACTATAGCATAAAGTTTATGTTATAAACAAGGTTTAAAGAAACTGGGAATGATTAATTCAAATAAAAAATAATTCATAAGTGTTAACTTTGTGTAATATTATTTAGTGAGGGAGAAAAGAAAATGTATATCCAAGGAAATAACAGAAAGTTTGCATGGAAACCTTTATGGATACACAGAATGACAGATGCTACAATCCAACTCAGAGCTAAGTCAGGTGAACATTAAGTTAATTAGAATTAATTGGCCCAATCACACCTAGCTTCTAATTAGCTGCATTCTAATTATTGATTGATGTCCAAAACCCTTTTTGAAATCATACTTTTTAAATTCCCAAAAAATGATTGTTTTTTTTTTGCATTAAGACATAGCCAGTAAAGTTTTCCATCTTTAAATCTTCTTGTTATTGCTCTGAACTACTCAAGATTAAGGTATAAATCTTGCACTCGATAAGTTTAATAAAATCCGTTTTTTGCCTTTAACAGTATTCAAGTAGGAATTTTGTAGGTTCAAAGAATAAAGAATCTAGCTTCCAAAAGACATCAAAGCAAATGAAGTATGTCCTTTGATCTTCACACCTTACATCTTGCTTATATTATGCACATTGTATCCTGAGTAGCTGAGACTGGCCCATTCTACTAGTGACTGCTTAGATGTTGCATAGATTGTACAGATGGGGAACTGTGTTCTGCCAGTGACTGCATAGAGCAGTGATGGAGAACCTTTTACAGACCGAGTGCCCAAACTGCAACCCAGACCCCATTTATTTATTGCAAAGTGCCACATCCCTCTGTCTTTCTAGTAAGAAACTCTGGCAAAATCTGTGCTAGGGCAATAGCAGGTGTGCCCACAGAGAGGGCTCTGAGTGCCACCTCTGGCACGTGTGCCATAGGTTCGCCATCACTGGCATAGAGAGTCCATCAATCTGTATGTCAGAGTTGTCCCTTGTAGCTCCCTCTATCATGTTAAAGGTAGGCCTGCTTAGCCATGCAGTAGCCATGTTGGGAGCCTGAATGTGAGAGATGGATGTGAACAGCTATGGGGGATTGTTGTGTGTGAACCAAAGCCATAGTGTTCCTAGCACTCTGTGGGAATAGAATCTGAAGTGATAGGGAGGGATGTCTGGAGAGGATATAGAAGTGAAACTTAGCTTGTTAACTCAAATGTGGTATGGAAAGTGCTACTCTGCTGATTTTTCTCTCAATAAATTATTTCTAGTTTCATCCATATAGTGTGTTCATTGAATTAGAAAGAGACAGGGCATTGCAATATTTATTTGTTTGTTTGTTTCATTTGTATGATGCCTTTCTCTCAGAAGGGACCCAAGGCAGCTCTATAGATGATTAGGGTACAATCTCTTGGTGAGTGTAAGAAATACCTGGGATCCATAGGATATTAGAGATTCCCTCTACATTGTAGAGATGGACATACATATCCAGAGAAGCATGTACCATTATGGAGGCTTCCATGCTGTGATGTCAGAAACTAGCCCCACCCTCACTGCTCTATCAATGTTCCGGTGGTGGTAGGAAAGAAATGGGAATATTAAATCAAGAGAGGCTTTGAACTTTCAGAATCTCAAGCTCTCCTGTTCCCAAACTGGTCCTCCTCAACTGGGGAAGATATTCTACTCACCCATTCACATATTCTCCACTAACTAGCTTGTGCTCAGTAGCACCTTTGCTGTTGATTTTCCCCTCTTCTAGCCCATATAATTATTCCAAGTTTATTGATGATAAACCACCTTTAGTAGTTACCTGGGCATCCGGGATGTGCATGTCTATCCTTATTTAGGTGACATACTGGCACACTGTCCAGGGATGAAACCAAACAGAATTTGCAATTGTGCCTGCCAAAGCATGTCTCCCTAATAACCTGAGAGAGAGAGAGAGAGAGAGTCATTTGGTTCCATGTAAGAAATAACTCATTGGGAAGCATGTATAAACATGGAATTAGGGCATATTTTCCTTTGAAAGAAAGGGAGTCAAAATATTCCAGAAAGCGATGCAGGCAGCAAAGAGATACAAATGGATCTCATGGAGTTAGATAATCTACTAGATCTTTAAATTTACATAGTTTAGATTCTGTCACAGGCATGGTTTCATACTCCTTAATGGGTGCTGCATGTTTCAGAGCCAGCATGGTATAATGGTTTTACTGCTGGACTATGACTTTGCAGCCCAGGTGTTGATTCCCAGCTGAGCCATGAAACCCATTGAGTGGCCTTGGGCAATATGGTCTCAGCCTCAGGGGAAAGCAATGGCAGATCTCCTCTGAACAAATCTTGCCAATACACTTACAGATTACCCAGAGAGAAAGTAAGGAAATCTCTGGTCTCGTGTCTACAAAGGAGGGAACATATTTTCTTATGCTGGTCTCACTAGTTGGGAGATTCAGTGTCTGATTTATACATCTCAAAACATCTGGTTAGCAAAAGAGGCAAAAGAATGTATAAATTGTTTGGAACTCAAAGCACTGTAGTTGACTCTAGATTTTATAGCACTAACCAGAAACAAAACATGAGATAAGAGATTCCAAAGCTCAGCGATATTTTTGACCAATATAGTTTCCAACATTGTACAGCATAAAGAACAATAACAATAATACAATCAAGTCAAAATCCATATAATATCGCAAAATGGAGGAGGATCAAGAACCCACCACCCAACTCAAGTTATTCAAATGCCTTCCTAAAGAAACATCTTGATGTTTGGTCAGGTGAACCTCCTCGGGCAGAGTAGTCCAGAAGTAAGGTGCCAACATGGAAGAAGTACAAAATCTAATACCACCTATCCATAACTGCACAAGTGAGGCAATACAAAGCATGAAACCAATGGAGATGTTACTTCAGATGTGTAGACTCAAATAGTTTAGAGTTCTGACTTCCAATACAGATAACATGAAACTAATATTGTGCACATAGCTTTGATTGCAAAGTTTCTATCATACTTCTCTAAAATATAATAATGATAATAATACTGCTACCCCGCAAAGGATTTTTTTCACTAATTGTGAACAGAAGAGAAACTTTGGTCCAAACCATGACTGTGGTCAGAAACCTATTGGTGCACTACACTAGTGGTTTCAGTTTATCCAGGCCTGAACAGTAGTGGTAAAGAAAGGAAGACAAAAACTGCTTGTTCTGGGCAGCCTAGTTCTCCAGTACTTTATTTCACTGCTGCTTTTTCCTTCTGCTGTCCTCAGCAACACATGCATAGTTACTTCAGCATAGTATACCAGCAGGATTCTGACCGCTATGTTTTATTACCTCATATTTTTATTGTAATGTTTGTACTGTTGAAATTTATGGATTAAATGTTTTGTTGGTTTTTTTTTTTTTTTAGGCTGTATTAGGTCTATTGAATTATTTTTCCCTCTGGGGTACTGAACAGAAATCAATATCTATCGGGGACTTCCGTTTGAGAATGGCAGCTCGACGGACGGATTTTCAGGCACTCTGAAGAACGTCCTCTCCATTGGCGTCTTCCCCACTCGCTGAGACCAACGCGAGGGGGGAAAACCCCAAATACGGCAATATTTGGGTGAAGAGGCTCAGCATACCTGTGTGACACTCCAAGTTCGGTACCAAGGGGCACCGAAGAAGGTATCGTGGAGGTTTGAGTCGTCACCGCCAGTGTGAGAAGAGCCAAGTGAGGCTCCCAGAGCTGTCCTCATCTTTTTAAATTAAAATGCAACAAGAAGGAGTAAGAAGATAACAAAAGCTGTTTGGGATTTCTAACGTGGAGTTATCTTGATGGGTGCCTTCACAACAGCAAGATTTAGGACCATAGGTGTGCAACGAGTGTGAGTAAACAACTTGAATTGAACTTATTACTTAGCCCAATAAACGATTGTATTTGGAGAGGGGGAAAAAAAAGAGGAATGGGCTTAGTTCGGAGAGCAGAAGAACTTTATTAGTACTGCTGAGACCAACAATTAGTACTGGAAAAGCCTGTTGGAGATTGGTACTGACATAACAACGCCTAAAAAATAATAATAATAACAACTACAACAATAAAATTAATAAAGGACTCTCAGTTTGGAAGGGGAGAAGAGGAATCATTCAAGAACAGCTGTGGAAACCCGCAATTAGCAGGGTAGTAGCAGCAGCTGTCACTAGTAGAAGGCTTAAGGAGGACACCTTCCAAGCATCAGCTTAAAGGAGACTGAGAAAGAAAAGCTAAGGCAGGAACAGAAAGCCAAGCCAAGGCAGCGGAGAAGGCAAGCGGAGGAGGAAAGGAGGACCCCAGGGGAAGCGGTAGAAGGGAGGCGAGAGGAAACCAAGCCAAAGCAAGCCAAAAAGGCCAGTGGAGAAGGATAAGAGGACCCCAGGGGAAGCCGTGGAAAGAAGATGAAGTTAGGTGAGAGAAAGCCAAGCCAAGGAAAGTGGAGAAGGAAAGGAGATCCCAAGGGGAAGCTGGGGAAAGGAGACGGAGGGAGTAAGGAGTTGAGAGAGATAGCTGAACCTAGGCAAGTGAAGAAGGGAAGGAAGAGCCCAGGGGAAATAGTGGAAAGAAGATAGAGGGAGGTGAGAGTGGAAGCTAAGCTAAGGCAAGTGGGAAAGACAAGTAAAGAAGGAAAGGGGACCCTAAGGGAAGTCGCTGAAAGAAGACGGAGGGAGGTGAGAGTGAAATTAAGTCAAAGCAAGTGGAGAAAGCAAGCGGAGGAAAAGGAGGACCCTAGGGGAAGCAGCTGAAGGAAGACAGAGAGGGTGAAAGTGAAAGCATATCAAGGCAAGTAGAGAAGAGAAAGAAGGACTCTAAAGTAAGCTGCCGAGGGAAGACAGTTACGAAAGAAGATTAAGAGAAAGAGGGAGAAATCCGTAGTGGAGTCAAAGTAAGAGGGAAACACCAACAGACAAAACAAGGAGTATAGACGAGATAGAGGAAAAGAATAAAGAGAACGGGAAGGAAAAGGGAAGGGCAAATCTAGTGGCTCTAAGATTGAATACTGATCTAAGACAGGTACCCTTATATAGTAAGGAGAAAAAATAAATAAATAAAACGAAATAAAATAAAATTAGATAAGTAGAAATTTAATAAATTGCAACAAGAAGCAAGATGAATACGAGGAAAACAAGAATTGACTTAAGTCAGAGACGGCCATCAGTGGGAGCTACTTCATCGGAACAAACTACATTATTAGAAGAACTGAAATCTCTCTATTTAGACATGAAAGAAGATATAAAAGCATTGAAAAGAGATATGACCGCAATGAGGAAAGAAATCAAACAAGAAATCCGCCAGGAAATAAGAGCAGAATTAAAGGATATTAAGGAGACTTTGGGGAAAGCTACAGAGGACATATCCCAAATGGAGAAAAATATAGACAAAATTGAAGATAAAACTAATAAAATAAATAGAAAAGTAACTGATTTAGAAAAGAACTATGAGAGAGAACTAGATGATAGAGCCTTACAAGATCTGAAGCAACGAGAGAATTGTATTAAAATCAGGGGTCTAAAAGAAAAGGAGAACGAGGACCTATACGAATATTTGACACCTATATTAGCAGAATTCATAGGTGCGGACCAAGACCAATTTCGATGGGAAATAAGCAAAATGTTTCGTATTAATTCAAAGATAGCAAGACAGAAAAAACTGCCCCGGGATGTTGTAATTTATTTTACAAGAAAAAAGATCAGGGATGAAATTATACAACTGAACTACGAACAAAAACTTGAAATGGATGGAGAAGAACTAATTGTATATAAAGACATCCCTTTAAGAATTCTAAAAAAACGAGTTGAGTACAAACCACTTGTTTCCCTACTAAAAATCAATGGCATTATTTATAGGTGGGATAGACTGGAGGGAGTAACATTTAAGTTCAAGTCAGAGACATTTAAAATCAATTCTATAATGAAAATGAAAGACTTCTTGAAAAAATACAAAAGAGACTTAGAAAAAAGAGAAAACATTAATAAGGGAGAAGAAGAGGTAGGGGAATCCACCCATACATCAGACTCAGAAGGAGAGGGAGAAGAAGAAAAAGAGGAGGGGAGAAAAGTTCATAGTGAGAACGAAGAAGAGGCAAAAGGAACAAACTAAGAAAGATAACGGAGTTTAAGGTAAGAAACACATATCTATACTTTAATAAAAGGGAAAATGCATAACCTAAAAATGTTATCGTGGAATGTAAGGGGGATGAACTCCCCACAAAAACGTAAAAGAGTTTACCATTTTTTAACTAAGCAAAAGGCAGATGTCATATGCCTCCAAGAGACGCATATTAAAGGGGAAGATGTTAAATTTTTGAACAACAAAAGGTTAGGTAAAGAATTTACATCTTCCAATGTTAAAAAGAAAAATGGAGTGGTGATTTATATAAATAACAAATTCACTGCAAAAACTATGTTGGAAGATAAAGAAGGAAGGTATATTGGTGTGGAAGCAATACTACCAAATGGAAAATATTTAATCATAGGAATATATGCCCCATTAGATAAAAAAGAACAATTTTACAGTAAACTAAATAAGGAATTAAGTAAATTCAACTACGAGAAGACTATTATCATGGGAGATTGGAATGGGGTTGTAGACCCGGAGATTGATAGAAAATCGGAGAAAAAGATGAAAAGAACACAAGGGAAATTACCAAAATCATTTGAAGATCTAACTGAAGAACAAGTTTTACACGACATTTGGAGATATAAATACTGTATAAGAATTCTAAAGATTTTACATTCTTTTCTGAGAGACATAAATCCCTTTCCAGAATTGATATGATGTACGCTACTAGAATGATATGTAAAGATATTGTGAGGATGAACATTGAACCTAGATCTATATCAGATCACAGTCCTATTTTCATTGAAATAAAAACACAACAAACAGAATACTCATGGAGACTCAATCAAGCGTTACTTCAAAAGGAAGAAATTGTAAAAAGAGGGAGAGAAGCTCTAAAGTTATTTTTTGAAGAGAACTGGAAAGAGGATATAGAAATAATAACAGTGTGGGAAACCTCAAAAGCGTATATGAGAGGATTTTTCATACAACAAAATAGTATAATTAAAAGAAAGAAAAGAGAGAAATTAAACTCACTATACAAAATATTACAACAAAAAGAGAAAGAATTAAGTAGTAATCCTTCAAATAAGATTACGATGAAAGAAATCAATACTCTCAAAAAGCAAATAGAATTGGAAGAAAATGAAGAAATACAGAACAAATTAAGATATATTAAACAAATATATTTTGAACAAGCTAATAAACCAGGTCGGTGGCTATCTTATAAATTGAAAAAACAAAAAGAAAGAAACATTATATCAGAAATAATGACAAAAAAAGCTATAATAAAATGGACCCTAAGAAAATCAAAAGAGAATTTCAAGAATTCTATGCCTCTTTATACAAAGAAACTAGCATACCGTAAAAAGATATTACAGACTTTCTAAAAAAGGCAGACTTAAAAGAATTTAATGAGCAGCAAAGAAATTTATTAAATAGCCCCATAACTGTGGCAGAGATTACCGAAGCTATTAAAAGGGGAAAGAAAAAGAAATCTCCAGGACCAGACGGCTATCCCATAGAGTACTACCAAAAATTTGAGGACCAACTGATTCTCCCGCTCCAGGCAACAATGAATGCCATTGGAAATCATAAGTACCCTGAAACTTGGCAACAAGCAAATATTACACTCTTACCTAAAGAAAACAGAGACCCCAAAGATGTCAAAAATTATAGACCGATATCCCTGTTAAATACGGACTACAAACTCTTCGCAGCAATATTGTCAGAAAGACTGAAAAAAGTTCTCAATGAATGGATCCAAGAAGATCAAGTGGGATTCTTACCAAAAAGACATCTTAGAGATAATTTACGTATCATTTTGAATATCATTGAATACTTTGAAAGGCATAATGAAAAGGAATTAGCTTTGATCTTCATGGACCTAGAGAAAGCCTTCGACAATATTAGCTGGCAGACATTATTCATAATGTTGGAAAAATGGAAGCGGGGGAAAAATTCCAGAGATGGATTCAAGAAATATACAAAAAACAAAAGGCAAAATTAATCATAAATAACAGCAAATCAGAAGAATTTGAAATAAAAAGAGGAACGCGTCAAGGTTGTCCCATGTCACCTCTTTTATTTATCTTTGTGTTGGAAGCATTAAATAATAGAATTCGAATAGAAAAACAAATACAGGGTCTAAAAATTAAAAAATGTGAATACAAAATGAGGCTCTTTGCGGACGACGTAGTATATATTCTTGAGAATCCTACTAATAATATAGGAATATTGACTAATATATTACAAGAGTTTGAAAAGATTTCCGGTCTTAAAGTAAATAAAGACAAAACCAATATGCTGACTAAAAATATGAGTGAAGAAAATATAAGATGTTTGGAAGACAGATCGGGCTTCAGGGTTGAAAGGAAGGTGAAATATTTGGGAATAACACTGACTAACAAAAATACGGAATTATTCCACAATAATTATGAGGCGAACTGGAAAAGCATCAAAAAGGACTTGACTAAATGGGGGAAGTTACAACTATCTTTGTTGGGGAGAATATCAGTGGTACAGATGAATGTTCTACCAAAAATCTTGTTTTTGTTTCAAACTATACCGATTTTACATGCATTTAAATTTTTGGAGAAATGGCAGAGTGTAATAATGGAGTTTATATGGAATAAGAAAAAGGCTAGGATTAATAAGAAAATAATGTGTGATGAAAAATCCAGAGGGGGGTATGGGAGTGCCTAATTTGAAAATGTATTACTACTCATCAGTCTTGTTGTGGTTAATGGACTGGATAACATTAGAAAATGAGCAGTTATTGAACTTAGAAGGTGCTAATTTAAGATTTGGTTTACATGGCTATTTATTTTATGATAAAGATAGAGTTCATAGAGAAAGTAAAAATCATGTTTTAATAAAAGCCATGTTGAAAGTATGGAAAATGTTGAAACCAAGGCTTTGTAGCCAAATAGTTCGGAGCTGCTCCCCTCATGAAGCTCACTTTGGGAGGGAAGGTATCCCAAAAAAAAGTGGTTAAGATATGTAGATATAATTAAAGATACACATGGTGAAAGTGAGTTTAAAACACAAGAAGAACTACATAATTCAGATACAACATGCCATTGGTATTTATATAAACAACTTAAAGAAAGATGGAAAATTGATAAGTCACAACCGGGCATAATGAATAAAAAAACAGAATGGGAGGAGATTATGGGGAAGGGGAAGAAAGGAGCTATTGCTAGATTCTACAAAATGATCCTCCGCTGGGATACGGAAGAGGAGGTAATAAGAAATAGCATGGTGCAATGGGCGCAAAACGTAGGCCATAATATAGCATACAAAGATTGGGAGTATATTTGGAATATAGGGCTAAAACATACAGTAAATCAAGAGTTAAAAGAGAATATTTACAAGATGACATATAGGTGGCACCTGTCCCCACAAAAAATCTCTTTAATGCATAAGAAGAGTAATCCAGAATGTTGGAAGTGTTTAAAAGCAACAGGCACATATTACCATATGTGGTGGACATGTGTGGCTGCTAAACAATATTGGTTGAAAATACATGAAATAATAACTAAGGAATTAAACATTCAAATACCATTTCTCCCTGAAGTATATCTATTAGGGATGATTGGAAAAAATTTGGAAAAACAATATGGCAAAATACTCTTTTATCTACTTACATGTGCTAGAATTACATATGCGGGCATGTGGAAGTCTAACCAAACCCCATCTATGGAAAAATGGACAATGAAAGTCTTCCAAATGGCAGAGATGGACAGAATGACCTGCTGGATGAAGAACAAAAACGAAGAATCCATAAAGAAAGAATGGGAGTCTTTTTATAAATACATAGAAAGGAAATGGAAAAATGTCATAGTAATATGATGTAACTTTGTGATTATGTAAAAATATAGAAATGCTTAAATACATGAATAAGATGGTTAAAATATAAGCAATTTTGAAACAAGATAAAAATTAAGATATATGTAATAATTCACTTTGAAAACATATTTAAGGAAGAAAACTAAGTAAGAAGAAGAAATGGATGACTGTAAATATAGGAAATCCAAATTGCTTAGATTAAGCTAAGAATAAATGTACATACCTCAGTAGCAAATGAATATTTTGAATTAGCTAGAAATAAGGGTAAATAAAATTTACTCATTAAGATTAAAGAACAAGGTAAATAAATACTTAGAGAAAACTAATACAAATACACAAAAATATATTTAGTGGGAAAAAATTTTTTTCTGGGAAGGAGACATCAGAAAATGCATTTTAGATAATACGAGGGGAAAAAGTTATTCATATGTATAGAAATCTCTACAGTTGGAAGTGCAATTTATGTTAAATGTAATTTTATATAAAGGTCTGTATTTGTTTTTGAGTTATGTCAAGGTCTTAGTAGATATATATGTTGGGTGAGATAGGGTAAAAGTTTTATGTTTGTATGTCATTTGTTTGTTAAAAAAAATAATAAATCAATATCTATCACATAAATGGGAAACCTGCACCCTTCCAGATGACGCTGAACACTTGAATCCTTTAGCCAGACGCTGTATGTCCAATTGATAGTGGGATGTCCAACTGATTTGCCTTTCTTGGGTTGTTTTAGCATTTTTGACATATGTTATTCCTTATGGTTTGGTTCTTTTTACATTATTGTATTCTCTTTGGTATCTTATTGCTAACCATTTTGACTTCAGTTTGGAAGTTCCATTCTGGGCTTCAATGTTGTTGTATTCCTTTGATTCATTTCCAGCTCATAGCAATACTAAAGTGACTCTATCACAGGGGTAGAATTCAAAGATATAGCTATGTTCGTCGGTAGAATCAGTATGTAAAGAGATCTTGTAGCACCTTTGAGAATAAGGGGCAAAATAGACTAGCAGAAGGAGTGGTTTGAAGCTTCCCTTTCCAAAGACAGATTGGCACCATGGTCACCACATGCTGTGGCCCCAATCCACCTTCAACCTGGCTGAAAAAAGAGCAGCAAAGAACTACTCCTCTTTGGCCAGCAAAAAGTTGGCTGTTCCTGCCCTGCCATAGCCAAAAGCAGCTTTAAGATGCTCCGGTGGCATGCGCCATATAAACACCACACTGTCAGAGTGCCTTGAAACTGCCCCCACATAAATGGCCAGGGTGGTATTAGGGCAGCTTCAAGATAAGCAGCATACAAAAGGGCCATCTGTTTTGCCCTTAACTAAAGAAAGAAGCTGACACAATTAGCTTTCATAGACTTAAGTCTACTTCCTCAGATGCATTTGTAAAGGTCAACCATTGGATTTCCATGGCTGACCAGGGATTCAAATCCTTGCCTCCAGAGCCATAGTACAGTGCTCAAACCACTGGTGTGAACCAGTGGGTCAAACACTGAAATGAACTAAGAAAAAAATATTGTTTGTATACAGTAGTATAATTCATGAGCCGGAAAAAAAATGAAGTGAATTAAATTTGTTCTTAATTAATTTCATTTCATTTCATTGTGATACACTTATTTAAACCAAATACTTTGTTTTATCTAGACTGTGAAACAGTCTCTTGAAATGTGAATATTTCCCTAGATAGGTCTCTAGGTAAAATTGAGTATTTCATTTAAATAAGTGTGTGCCCCAATGAAATAAAAGGACATTTATTAAGAACAAAGTTAAATTGTTTCAGACATTACAGCTGTTTCCTCCACCAACTAGTTCTCTGAAATTAAATTACTTCATTTCCGAGAATTAGTTGGTGGAGGAAACAGCTGTAATGTCTGATGTCACGCCTTTCTTGAGTTACAGTCTCATTCTTGTGTGACCTGCTGTTCTGACTCCTATCATAGCTATCATCATGGTCTCCTCCTTGTTCCCTGTAAAGGCCATTCTACTCCTGGAGTTTGAGTCTTCTATGTTTTGGACAATTCACCTGGACCACTTGGACCAATGCATCTGACAGGGGGTTGGACTGGATGGCCCTTGAGGTCTCTTCCAACTCTACGATTCTATGATTCTATGATTGCCATCTTGTCCTGCTTCTGGAACTGACAGACTGAAATCTTACCTTTACTGTAATTTGAAACCACCCTGTCCTCTTCCAATATTTAAAAGAGTCTGGTACAAAAAAAATCAACAACAGTCAGCAACTCTAATAACTACACCTTATAACAAAGTGCATTTTGGTGTTCATTGACCCCATTCTCACTCTAATGAATGATCCAATGCAGGGCAAAGGATATATAGACACACACACACACACACACACACACACACACACACACATATATACATATATATATTTGCACAAATTATGTTGAAGAAAAATTAGAGTGCTTTTGTCCTAAGCAGGTTGGGTAAGGATAGGAAAAGGAAGACTGCTTGGAATAGAAAATATGGAGGATGTATCTCATATAATTGACAAGCATCTAAGCTAGTTCTTCAGGTTCTGCCATGCTGCATTATATGGCTAGCACATACCACAAAATATGTAGCACAATTTAAAAGGGAAAAGGGAGCCATTGAGATGCATGTGGTTGTCTTATTCATTCCATTGGTCCAGCTTGCTCAGTATTATGTACACTGACTGACTCTGCATCTTTAGGTGTTCAGACAGGCGTCTTCACTACCCCTATGTGGCAAGATGAAGATTCAACCTTGTGTAGGTAAAACATTTCCTGTGTCACTGAGCTATGATCTTTACCTTTAGGTGTTAGAGATACATTGTCTATGCCCCCAGTCAATGGGATAGGTTCTTTCTTTCTCTCCTCTTTTTGTGTTCCTTTGAACATAGCTTGAACAACTATTAGAAATAGGGGTGCGTTGGGGGATTTCAAAATGTGCACAAAATGATTTCCTATCTCCTATTTAGCTCAGTGCTGGTACAGCATAGTTCTAAAGATGGAAGAAAAGTTTTAGATCCCAGTGTTTGCAGTTATTATAGTCATTCACACACTTTACTGAAACCAATGGGCAAACATTAAGATGCATGCATGCAATATATTTTTCTGAGAGTATGCTGCATTGATAGTCCTGTTATGAAATCTTCATGGATAAAGAAAATAACAAACAGGAGTTGTTGTTTTAAAAATCCCTCCTTGTAGTAGTTTTATGTTGTCTTGAAAATGTATTTTTTTTTTAAGATGGAAGGATTTGTGGCCAAAAAATGAAAGAGGAATTTTAAAATATGGAAGATGCTTGGACATCTGATCCTCAGTGCAACACTGAAATAAAAAGAAAAAAATGATAATCTTTTCTTCTTTCTTTTTTGGCTTACAAACAGAGAAAGTAGTTCAATTCCCCATATAAATTATTCACCAAAAATTATTTTGCTTAGTTCTGTCAGTGAGTCATGCTTAGGCTGAATGGATGATTCTGAACACTCTAGGAAGCATATAAATTATTTGAGCTCAATGTAAAATTCATAGAATTATTCTCCTTCTCACCTAAGATCGCCCCAAAATCTCTGAGATCAATTGACAAGAGATTGTTGGATATATAGATTGGCATACCCTGATATAACAGACCCAGTGCTGCCTTTGTGCTTTTTGTGTGACCAATGGGTGCATGTTTGTTTGTTTGTTTAATAAAATACATAGAAAATTCGATCCATTGATGTTTCAACGACTTGCAAAGGCAAATAGTTGTAAAACCAATAATCTGAGTTTTATATGATTTTTTTAAAAAGATCCCTGCCATGCTTGGATTGGGTGATCCAAGGATGGCAGAGGTATGGATGGGACCCGCGGGAGTCTCGCTCCCCTCTGCTATCCTTGGATTGGGTGATCCAAGGATGGCAGGGGTCTCGATGGGGTCTGTGGGGGGTCTCCCCCCCGCCATGCTTGGATCGGGGATGGCAGGGGTCTGGATGGGATGCACAGATGATTGACATGCATTTTGAAGCAGTGCAAACTAGTGGAGACAACAATTGCACCAAAAAAGAGATTCCACAGGGATAATGAAAGATCCACTTTTATAGTGGGAATGAGGGATCTTTTGGAATCTATTTAACAGCACAGAAAGAAGACAAATCGGAAATCGGGTTAAATTGCAAGTAGGAATGAGCCCACAGTTGACCACTAAGGGTTTGTTGACCACTAGCAATTTGTTCATTTTCCCCAACACCCTACATGTCTTTTTAAAATCATTTGTCCTTAGAAAAATCTTTTCTAAGAGGTATATACACATTGTCCTTTTAAGGATCATTTGAAAAATAAAGACACTTTTTGATTATTGTAATTCATGTTTGCCAATTATTTCCTCATTTGTCCTTATGCCTATAATGTTTATTCTTATTTAAAATTGGAAGCGTCCTTTTTAAATACAAGAGCACCTTGGTTTGTTTGTTACTTACCTGATGTCTGGTTTAAGTTCCGTCTCAAGTACTGTATCATTACTGCTGCTTGCCTTGTCAGGCTTTTTTTTGTAAATGAAACTCTGACTCAACAACTTTGCCCTTGGTTAAATAAATAAACCATAACTGCAGTTGTAACATCATTATCAGAGTACGAACCTGAAGGTCTACTTAGGATTTATTAGGGCTATGCTGCCATTACTGATGCCGCTTAAATTTTATTGCATTCACCTTGCCTCCTAACAGCATGTGTACTGCTCCCATGTCACTGGGAGAAGGCTCTGCTGCTCTTGCAGCTCTAGTCAAACAAGACTTCTTCTTCCTCTCTTTAACTTTTTATACTCCCACCTCTACTACCTAGGAAATGTTGATGCTTTCTTGAAGTTCTCTTCATTTGTTTTTGTTCCTTGAAGCTGAAAACAGTATGCCATTTCAGGATTTCTCACTGGGGGTAATTGTGGGTGGAACAAAACTCACAACACACTTTATTTGCTCTCACTTGTGCGCACAGGAGTGGATGTCCACAGGAAGACAACCCACTTTTATGAGAAAATGGAGATATTGTACTTTCTATACAGGAGGGCTAAGTATGGAGGAAAAGAGACAGAGTTCGTGACATTACTTTTACAGTTATAGGTCCAATGTTTCCAAAATAGTTGCTAATATAGCTTGAATTTTTAAAAGTAATTACTTGCTTCTCTGTTTCTACAAATTATCTAATTACTTTTAATTAACATTTTTTAATGCAGCAGGAATGAGACATATCATGAACTAACACTTTGAACCATGTGATCTTCCTCATGTATCATTTAATGATGCTTCTTCTCCTTAACTGTCAAAACAATTAAAACTATTAACTATTAAAACAACTAAAGCATTAGAAAAACAAAGCACCCCTCTGAATTTTCAAATTGCTAGCCCTCACACGTTTGGTACCACCTAGATTTCTGGAGAGATCAAAACCTTGAACACTTTTTTAAAAAGTTGTCCAATTGTGGATTTTGTGGTTTTTCCACACAGAGACACAGACACAGACCATAATTTCTGAGTACATCTTTAAGTCAGTGCCTGGCAAACCAGAAAACCCACCGGGTGACCTTGAGCAAGTCACATACTCTCAACCCTGTCAGGAGAAGACAGTGGCAAACTTCCTCTGAATAAATCTTGCCAAAAAAACTCCATGATAGGTTTGCCTTAAGGTCACCCTAAGTTGGAAATGATTTGAAGTTGCACACACCACAACCAGGCACATAAAGAGACCTGGAAATTCCTTTTGAGCCTTTCTGCTGCAGACCTTATATTCCGTTGACATGGATTCTTCTCATATTGAGATAAACCTTTTTAAAGCATTACAAATACATAGAATTCAAACTTGCTAATTATAATAATTTCCCTTGTGATGTGACACTTGTATTGGTTTCAAATTTTAGCATCTTCCTTCGCCTGTACAGTACTAATCACTCTACTGTTAAATCACCCTGATGCCATTCTGTTGTATTTATTAATCATAGATTATGAATTGAATGACTCACTATCACAAATTACACTTTTCTCTAGATGCTTTTGACAATGAATACATTTTACATTATTTGCTCATAATTGAGCTTTGACCTTTCTAGTTAATTCTGCTAAGGATGCAGGAGGTAACCATGTTGGGGTCAGTTCATGTACAGCTTCCCTTGGAATAATGGTTTGGCCTTTCCTGAACGTTTTTCATAAAACACTTATGTTTTCCATTCAGAGAACTAGGCATTATTTTTAGAATATAGCAAAGTAATATGATCACTGAAGAAGGAAACAGATCTGTGGCAGCTCATAACACTTGGTCAAGAATGCAGAGTTTTAAAAGATTATTTTAAAAGTAATTTGTAAAGCCGTTTATTAAATAACTCTCAAAGTAATTTGTTACAGTTAATACTCCCCCAAATTGCTATCTTGTTATTTTGCTGATTGGACTGTTACCTTTTTGTTACTGTTCTGTTACTTTTTGATAGCAAGCTTTTTAGAATTGATAACAGATTGAAACAAAATCTGGAATATTAACACAAACTGTCTCTAAAATGCCACTGTTCAGTAACTAGAAAAGAAATGAGAAAAAACGTACTCCAAAACAAAGCCAACTCATGCCTCACTTGTTCTACTATCTTTGAAATGTAGCTTCATTGTTCAAAAAATAACTTGTTAAAGATAGCAATATTATTTGTAACTCATTGTGTAAATTGTGTACTAAACCAGTGTCTGCTCTTCAGTAATGGACTGGAAGAGGTTGAATGAATAGAAACTTAATCCACACAAGATAGAGGTGTTCTTGGTCAGTCAAAAGGCAGATCATGAAATAAGGCCTGTGTTTCTGTGCTGGAGGGGGTTACACTTCCCCTGAAATTTCACATTTGTGGATTGGCCTTATTGCTGGACACAGACCTAATCCCAAGTGTTCAGGTTTCACCAGTGTTCTGACCCTTTCGAAATTTCATTAGGCCCAAAATGCTGCAGCTGGGTTGCTGACTCAAGCAGATTATAAGGAACTTAGAACCCCTTTTTGAAACAGCTACACTGGCTACTGATCTATTTATGGGCAGAGCTTGAAGTGCTGGTTGTGACTTTTAAAGCTGTACATGGTTTGGGTTCAGATTATGTATTAATATGATTTCAACTTCTATTGTGTCTGCACAATACAACCACTGATTCCCCTTTCTACTACAGGCCTTTAAGCCTTTTCCAAATCTGTTGTGTGATGTCCTGCCAGGACTGATTGAAACTTTCCCTTGCATTTTCTTTCACATTGGTTCAGGCCATAGTATGTTTAGTGTAGGTAAAGTTCTTTGTATTAGTTATGGGAGGATCTGTAGGATCCCCTGCATTATTTCCAGGTTTGGTTTGCCCTTTCCCAGCATGCTCTGTGGTAGTTGGAAGCTTTAGTTGGGAGCAGTCTTTGCTGTGAGCAGGCAGAGAGCTGTCTTTTGGTGACAAACAGGCCCAGACAGCCGGAAAGGGCATTTCTTACACTTTAGCCATTTCAGTTACCAGGTTAGCCATTTTAGTTACCATCAGCAAGTGAATAGAGGAATTCAGGAGCTGAAAGACCCTGCACCAGCTCCATTGAGAGAGGAGAGCAAACTTAACATCAGACCCAGAAAGATGACATCCGGAAGATTGCTGAAACTGTAAAGTTTTGTTTAGAGCTGGAGAGGAGAAAACTCTTTATTTTGTCCTTTAAATTAAATTTTCCCCCTTTTGAACTTTACATTCAGCTTCAGAGCCTTTTTTGTGTAAAGAGTTTGATCTCACCAGGGTACTGGCGTTGCACACCCAAACTTGCTGCCACCTTTAGTTGGGTGTGTCTTCATATGTTGGAATAAATAAGAGTCGGAAGGTGGAAAAGGGTTTTAAAAATTCTCCCCCTTCTACTGGTGGGATTCTCCACTGGATCTCAGTCTTTTGTGCAAGTGGGAGCCCTCCTGTTTGTGAAAACCTGGTTGGGATCCAAGCCTATAATAATAATTATAACAGTAAACTCCTACATATATCTGACCAGAACTAGATCTCATTGAGATCTATTGGACTTACTCTGAGGTGAGCAAATACAAAATTGTAGATTATAACTGTTAGAACAAGCACTTAGAGAGAAGGCAGTCCTTCAGATAACCATGATGTCAAGAGTTGAAGATGTCAGAGTCAAACAATATATTCAAACATATACAAATTTTGTTTAATTTGTTAGACATGAATGCTGATGTAACATTTTTGACATTCAAACAGGATTACTTTGTAAACTTTCACATTGACAAGCCCATATTGTAAATCTGAATTGTAAGCTGTTTTATAAAAAGAATACATGGATAAAAGGATAAATTGGAATAAGTATGGGCTTAGAGACAAAACAATTGACTTAGACTTACTTGCTATAATCATAGTTATTGCTATTACAAGGAGCATTGAAAAAGTAATTAAATAATAAAATTGAGCAGTAAAAAGGCATACATTATTATTATTATTATTATTATTATTATTATTGCTATTATTCACACTGGGAAAATAACTTCATATCAAGATATTATCATTCAATGGCATTCATCCTAACTTTCTATTTTCCCTGTATTACATATGCTTGAAAATGAAATAAAACTTCCAACTAGTGATAATTGAGACTAATAATAATTATCACTCCTTCAAATAGTAAACTCATGTGGGAAGTTAAGTACCGATAGAAATTGAGACAAAGAGAAGCCAGGAAGGCTGCTGCCACATTCCTCAATTAATGCTGTTTCAGATCACTGTAACTGTCTTGGTGCCATCCTTTGGAATCTTGGAATTTATAGTTTATTCTGTCACCAGAGCTCTCTGTCACAATGAGTCCCACTCCCACTCACAATTTTCCTATTGTGGCAGCCCCATGGGTTTTGTCATCCCACCAACACCATCAAATTATGTGAGAGAACCACCAAAACTGTTTATTTTTTACCTTTTTAGAATTCCCTTTCAGATGTTATCTAGTAACGTGGTTACTTATTTCCGACTCAGACAAGCTTGTAAGTAATTAACAATAAAACTGTCTTTGAAAAACAGTTTAACAATTTTTCAGTTGTTCAGTTGGTACATTCACTTGTTATTGTTTCACATTGTCGCTCTTAGTTACACTTTGTTACTCCTCTCCTTCTTTCTAGAGAACTCCAGTTACTCTCACTTAGGACCCTCACACCGTCCTTATCTATTGTCATTCTTATGACCTTATTTCTGTACTATCTTTCAGGATAACCCTGTCCCTCAGGATATCAGTCCAGCAACTCCCTCAGTTGGAGTCCTGTATTAGAACCAAGTCCCTCACTTCTGAACTTGTTTCCTGTCAGAGAGCTGTTTCCTTCCAAACTTTAGCTGTCACAGTCCCTAACCTCTGGACTTTCACACTGACCTATGGCAATTAAAAGGTTTCAAACTGCATTAATTCTGCAGCATAGATGCATCCTAAGAAACAATGTTGGGTATTAATATGCTCAGGGCAACTGAGAAATACAAAATACTACAAAATACTTTCTTTTTAAAAAAATTGTTTACCCTTTAACAAAACCTGAAGGGCAAAACAACAATACCCCACAAATAGTGAAGACTGTATTTTGAATGTCAACAGGACAAGAAAATGAGCAACTGGCACTAGGCTTGTAATGTCTTGCTTTATCCCTTTATAGCTGACAGTATCCTACAGGAGAACTTTCTGTCAGTTATCAGGAATTAAATACATTTTTGAACATCCCTGTTGGGAGCAGTGATATGCTATAATGTTTTGTTCTGGCTCCCATTTATTACCAATGGCTATCAAAACAAAAGATAAATTGGAACCAATAGAACATGTGATAGCTGTTTCTTTTTATCTAAGGCAGACTGTCATACTGGAGACAACCAGACTGCAGAAATAATTCATAGCTAGGTAGGTAGTACCCACTATTCAGTCCAAAACTCAAGTCTTGCTGCAGAAGTAATCTTGCACTAGTTTTTGAAAATTATATTATTGAGGTAAATCTATTGCAATACATACAATAATAGATCCTAATAGGCTAGACACAGCACTGACAGAATAACAAAACAGCAAACAGCTACCTTCAATGACTTTGCTTGCTTTGTTTGACATGTTACATGAGAGGGGGGAGTGAGAGTGAGCAAATTAATAAATATCACAACCTAGACTTGGAAATAAAGTATTTTGGAACTAAAGAGAAAATATAAACAATACATAATACATTGAAGTAAATCCAAATATATTCTTTGTATTAGGATTTGCAATATAGCATAGGGGCTAAAAGCCTACCAATCAGAACAGAGCAGGCCAACCGATTTTGCTGCCTTAGTTGGACTAACAAATGATGCCTTGCCAACTCATCAAGGTCAAATATTCAGAACTTGTCAAATTATCCTGGAACCAAAACAGAAAACCCCACAAACATTTCTTCAGAGTTCAAGTGCAATAAATAAGTACAGTTGGCTGTGCTTCTACGACAGCCAAAATCTGATGTATGAAGCGGCTCCCTCACTCTACCTAAAGATAGGGTCAATCCTGATTCAGATCTCCCTTCTGAGAACTAAGTAAAAGCAAGCTACATTTCCTTTGAATCTTCTCTCTGCAACCTGGAGATAATCCTAGCTATCTGTTCAAAGGGGTGCTACAAATCGAATAGACTGAGTTCTTTGGGGCAGGTCCTTCTTTCTGTCCCACCATGGCCAAAAATATATCTGTGCATATGTGGGTAAAAGCTGCTCCCAGGCTCTGGAGCCAACTTTCTAGTTACACTGGTGTCTTTCTTGCTATCGTTCTTCAAAAGTAGATGAATCCTTTTGTTTGTTTGCTGGCTTTGGCAGGCCTTCAAAGACGAACTGCATGTGGAAAACAAGACTTTCTGCTTGTGCTCTATTGTCTATTTCTTGTTTTCTTTATAGTTGTCATTTTAAACTGGTTTTAGTTTTATTGTTAGTTTAATTACAATTTATCACATTTTTAACATTTGTGTGAAGGGAATGATTAACTGTGGCCCAGTCCAGATGGGCCTATAGGGCTCCCTCATCACATGCTAGGGGTTGGCCAAGGGTGCTGCACCCACACATGCCTCAATCCTAGCACACGACGAAGGTGTCAAAATGGTGGCACCCTATACAGATGTGTGCTGCCATTTTGATGCAACAGACGCCTAGCGTCCGCACATCATGGCGCCATAATGACATCATGAGTGTGCCATTGGAGCATTGCAGTGTCATTATGGTGCCGCAGAAAAACCTGCATGGTTTGTCTGCTGTGGCTTCCTCGTGGAGCAAACCAGGGCGCCGGCAGACCGCCCTTTTTGGGTGCTCTATACCGGGCCTATATTTGTTTTAACTGGTGTGTTGTAGTGGTTTGATTGTTGAACTAAGACCCTGGAGACCAGGGTTTGATTCCCAGCTCAGCCATGAAACCCACTGGGTGACCTTGGGCAAGTCATATGCTCTCAAGCCTCAGGAGAAGGCAATGGCAAACCTCTTCTGAACAAATCTTTGCCAAGAAAACCCCATATTAGAATTACTTTAGGGTTGTCATAAGTCAAAAAGCACTTGAAAGCACACAACATGAAGAACAAAGGGGAATAAAAACACAAAAACAGAAAAATAAAACTGTCAAGATGCTATAGAAGGGCCAGAGTTTGCTTGTTTGCTTTTTAAAATAGGCATATAGTCATTTTTCACAAGGAAATATTTTCAAATAATGTAGGTGGCTTCTATTTTGCTGTATTTATACCCAGTGAGTCAGTGCTTCACTAGATCCTTGAGCAAATGTTGTTTGTGCCCCTAAAGTATTTCTCCTGTGGACTTTCTAACAAACCTTTCAAACGATACCCCTTTGAAATTCACATAGCCGTAATACTGATCAGCAACGGTTCATTTACTGCCCTATAATTGCAGAGGATGTTTACTCATTCCTGCTCCCATATTTTACTCAGTCTTTGCTAATGTTACAGGTCACTGCATGGATAGAGCTGGGATTCTGGAATATTTGTGAACTTAATTGTGCAAATAAAAGCTGCTCTGAAAACAACAGTGTCTGAAGGACAAAAAGAGGATAAAGTTCAAAATTAATACTTAAGAAAAATAAGAATCTCATGTAATATAGATAGCATCATTACTCTCCTGATGCTAAGGATTGCTTCACAAATGTAGTTGGTGGAATGCCTTTGTATGGAATGCAGCTTTAGAGGTTCTTTGAATTCTGTAGTTATTGCCCTTGTCAAAATGTTTTATATGGAGGAGGAGCATTTCATAATAAAAGAGGCTTATGAAAATATTTGAGCAAATACTGCAAAGGCCTTTTCAGTAGCAACACTCCCATTGTGGAAAAACCTTGACCAAAGAGGCTAACGGCCAACTTCTTATTTGCATTTAGGCAGCCAGCTAAAATGTTTTAAAATCAGAAGGTCTTAGAGAGAAAGGTTAGACAGGTCCCTTGCTTTATACAGGATAACCCCCTATATGAAGAGAAGTTAGAATATTTTGGTTGGAACTTCAATTCCCAGAGGCCCTAACCAGCTTCACCAATGGTGATGGCTTCTGGGGGTTGAAGTCTAATAGATCTAGAGATCATGGATTTAGAAGCCAAATCTCTAAAAAACATATATTATGAGAGGAGACAGTAGGAATCCTGAAGCTGCCTGTACAATTAGCATTCAGATAGTCTCTCAGGCCACTCAGCCACAATCTTCCCAGTATAGTGAGAGGTGATGTTGTCCTATTTATATCACAGCAAGTATTTAATGTGTGCATGAAAGCACTGTGAATGTGTTTTACCTCTTATCCTTTCTATTTGTGATGCATTTGTTCCTTTTTGGCAGTGAATGTCCCTTAATGGTATTACAATCCTATTGTGATATTTTCTAGTGCAACTCAGAAATGCATGTCATTGTTTTCCACAGTGCTCACTCCCTGCATTCCAGCTGATGCATTTTTGCTGCTTTTATTGTATATGTTTGAAAGATTGGTATGGTTATTTTGTGATGAATTTACTGACACCCATTTAATTTGTGGGGTGATCAGAACACTGTTTTATGGGGGGGCGGTTAAGATTAAAGGCAATTTAAAAAAAGCAATGCCATTTCAGGTCCAGGATGATCATCATTAAAAGAGTTTAGGACAAGGAAGAAGGTGGTTTACCAAAAATTTGAATGTCCATTTTTAGGAAGAAACTAGCATTTTCTGGTGTATAAGATGACTAGGCGTATAAGATGACCCCCAACATTTCCAGTTAAAATATAGTGTTTGGGATATACTCGCCGTATCAGACTACCCCTCTTCCAACACATACCAAATAAACATTTAAAAAATCAGATTTGATTTCAATATGGTAATTGTAATTCAAATGCTCATGACATGCAGGTACTAGCAGGAAAACTTGTTGTATACAAAGCCTGCTTGGATGGGAAGCTCCCCTGGCTGGAAAGCCCTAAATATCCAAGACATATCACGAGTTTTGGTTGTAGCACAAACAGCGGCTCTTTTCCCGCCCTACCCCGGGCCATCCCGGATGCCTGCAGCTTGCTCTGCCCTTCACTTACCACTTCCCGCAAGGTGCCCCCTCACCTCGCCATTGGGACCATGTTCCCCCCACCATATGCAGCAACTGCAGATTTCCAGTCTGGCTTGAAGTTTCAGCACCTGCTCCTATAAGATGACACCCAGCGTATAAGATGACCCACCAACTTTGAGAAGATTTTCCTGGGTTAAAAGAGTCTTACATGCCAGAAAATTACAGTTCTTCTGAAGCAAAATGCCTTTTGCATTTAGTCTACAGGTCTGTCTGTCTCTGTCTCTGTCTCTGTCTTCTCCCTCCCTCCATCCCTTTTTTAAAGTGAATCCGATTTGCGAAGTGAATAGTCATATAATAAAATAATCATACCAACAAGAACATTTCACCTTTCCCCCTACTGCAGTCCTGAAGAAGCTCTTTGAGTTGTACTTGAACTGGGAAGAAGTCTCTGATTGGCAGAGAATCAGAACCAGAATCAGAAGTGTTTATCACAATATTCTCTAAAGAGGTCTATTCCAGTGTTACTCGTCCTCTGCAGCCCTCCTGGTGCTGCTGGGATTGGCCAGGTTTAAGGAGTTGAACTTCTCTGCCTGAAATTCTAAATACCCTCCTTAAACTGCCAATCCCAGCATGCACGAGGCACTAGAGGAGTCACACTGGAATAGTACCCTCTTTTAAGAGCTTCTGCTGATAACCCACCAGAATCGGAGAAGTCCCTCCCACCCAGCAGATCAGGACTTTGGGCGGGTGTGGTCAAATCAAGATTTCTGCAGTTGTACGAAGGTCGAAAACATACGCCAGAAATAATCCATTTCAACCATGTCACTGTGGCTGACGCGGTCAAGGAAATCCTGGAATTGTAGTTTACTGTTACACTAGAGCTTTCGGACAAAGAAGGCGAAATGTCCTTCCAAAATACGTTCGGTGGAGTCTAATTTCTGGTGATTGAAGATCAAAGGTTTGGGCCTGGGGGCTCGCATTATGGGTTGAGCTCCTGTCTCTAGTGCCCCGCTTCTGCCAACCCTAGCAGTTCAGCAAGGCATGCAATGGATAAATAAATAGGTACTGACTTTGGGGGGAAGCATTGTTCGGTGCAGTCATGGGGCCACATGAGCGCACCAACAGTCCTCCGATAATTCGGACTCTTTCTCTAGAAATGGAGATGAGACTGCTCCCTACAGTCAGCTTACACTAGACTTTTATTCAAGGGACGACCTTTTACCTTGTTTAAGTGCATGCAATGAACCCGATAAGTGTTCCAACTGACTGCTTGAGAATTTACTTTGATGAACGTTTTTAATGGTTTCAGGATTGTTTGCTGGCCTGGTATGTAGCTGGGGAAAATGCTCAAAGGCAGAATAGAAGTGCCCGTCTTGCTATGTCCCTCTTGATCCACCCAATGAGGATGACGATGAAAAACAACATCGCTGAGTTTATAATCGGCCTTTCCCAAAAGGGAACAGCAAACATATACAAGCAAAAGCAGAATAAATAAATATAACACAATACACTGAAGGTTGATGCGCCTCTTCAGTGCTGATCACCACAGCAGCCACTTAAGATGCACAACTGTACCGGTCACCTGCTCCATCCTCCTGCCATGGAAGAGGAGAGAAACTCAGCAAATTGTATTGTACCAAAAGCGAAGGAGGCAAAGGTGACTCATAACCTGGATATACTTTTTTATGCTTGCTAGTGCCGTGTGTGTGTGTGTGTGTGTGTGTGTGTGTGTGTGAGGGAGAGGAGAGAGATGAGAGAGAGACTCCACTCAAGAAATTTCTTCCTCCCAATGCTCAAAAGGTTCAAGCAATGGGTGGGCTACACATCAATCCCCCAATTCTTTACTAGCAAAGCATTAAAGAGGAGGCTCGGCTGCAACTGTGTCCCCCCATTTGCCTTAACCTCTATCCATGTCAGGAACTAGGAATCTGTTGTTACCATAATTCAATGCCAGTCCAGATCTCTTACTCTTTCCAACTATCTTCCTCTTCCCCTGGCTCTGATAGTCCTTAGTATGCCTACTTTAACCCATAATTATATCACCACACAAAATCATAACACTATTGTTTCCCTTTGTAACATACTAACTGGCAGTGATGGACAAAGGTCTTGACCTGTGAAGGAACAGGTGCTCTCCCAGAATAAATTCTCTCTTCCTTACCTGTCTGGCATTTTTGATTCATCTTAGCTCCTCAGTCTTTCACAACTGACCAGAGGGGCTTACTTTATGCACCCTTCCCAATTGGCAGAGGTTGCTGCCTGGAGTCTCTTACCACTGCCTCCATGTTCAGAGAAGGCAGGACGAACAGGCAAGAACATGAAGGTGGAGTAAAAAACAGACCTGAAAAACTACAAGGCTTCTATGACCAGAGTCTTGGAAGCTTGACTATGCCACCCATTGTGAAACTAGCGATTGACTAGCACAGTTTCTGGCATTTTTGAGGTTGCTCCTACAATAGTTTTGGTCCACTCCGTCCCTTATGTCCTCTATCAGCATGTTTAGCCCACCACACGTGACACTTGACACCTGTTTCCATATCTGGCATTAATCCATGGAAGTTGCAGGCTGGTATCAGCATCTATCAACATCAATCACAACACAAACACTATGAATCATTGAGCCATTATACATTTGTACCAGAAATGTAGAGGTCAAAGCAGCTGCTGGTTAAAGACTCATCTTTTGATGGTGGCCCTACTGCATCTCTCTTCCTGTTTTGCTTCTGTTTGTGATAGTAAATCATTTATGAAGATTATCAATTTAGGATCTTTTTAAAAAGTTCTTCTCACCTGAACATCACTGTGCACTTTTTTTCTCATTTTCTCTATACCTTGGAACAACCAGACGAATTTACTCTGGTCTTGTGCAGTAGATAGAAAAGGCAAAAAATTGCCTCAGTTAGTGCTTTCTAATTAATGCCTTATGATTCAGTATTTCTAAGAGATTTTAGTTAAAGAAAATTCCTGATTTTGTGTCACTAACTTGTTATGTTGGATTTGATGCCTGGACAAAATGTGTCCAGCTTTGACATTATTTCCTGAAAAATCAGTACCACATCTCATTCAGAAGAAATGAGGAGCTTATTACAATTGTCAAACACCTTCTGTGCTTCTCCTTCTTGGGCAGTGGATTTTATTTACCAGAATTACACCAGAATTTTGTTTTGCAACTGTCTGTTCACATTAGAATACATTGCCCATGCAATAGAAATACAATATTTGAAAACAATTTTTTTTAAAGATTACAGCAATATATGTGATGGTGAGAAACTCGCCGACCCAACTACTTTTCTCTTTTTATCCCACCGCTGCCACCAGTTATGTAAAGGTGATGGTCACTATCCCACTAATTCTTCACTGCAAGATTCAAACTCAGGACTCTCTTAAATGTCTCCTACACTACAACTCTCTTTAGATGCCAGCGCTCTGGGTTTCAAATTTTTTCCCTAACTTGACACACCCACTATCTAATATGCCCCAACTCTAAAATACTTTTCTCAATATTAGTAGCATCCCCCCCCCCCCAATATTCTTCATTGCTTTTAAATTCTCATAATACATAAACTTTGTTTTCTATTAAGTATCTAAAAAATGAGTACATTAATCACACAATTCCTGACATCCCCCTCTATACCTAAATTCTCTTAAGTTTCATTTGTAGATACAAAACTACTTCCTGTTCCTCCCAAAGAAACTGGAACAATCACGACATGCTTACTTACACGAGCTGTACTTGTGACACTAACATAAATAGCAGGAAACTCTCTTGCTTATCTCCCATGCTATAATCTTGAAAACAAAACTTAATATTTTATAGTTTGATTAAAAGAAAACAGTACCAACTAAACCAAACAATACATTTAGCACAGTTCATGAGCTACTAGTTTTAGTCAGATGATGTGGTTTTCTCAGTTTAATCCTAACAAGGGTACATCCCTTTACACAATATACTTATGCTTTTGTGTTTTAATTTCTCAACTATCCTGGATTGTTAGTTCCTGTTATCGAGAATTTATATCAAAAACTCTCCAGACAGACAGTCTTTAATCTTGTTGCTTGCTTATCAATTTTAATTGAATATTAGTAGCATTTTTAATGTGTTTCTGAAATCACTTCAGACAGCTGCTTGTTGAAACAAAGTAAGAAATATATTTGCAACTCAAGCTGAATACAGTATCTCTTTTAGTGGATGGTGTCCACAATAGATATGGTGTATAAATACTAGTTACACAGTTTAACAGTTTCTTTAGCTTGGCTTTGTAATTGTTTCTTTATAGCTTTACAGACTGAAGAGCTCTACAGACTGCCTCTAATGGGTAGTGGGAGGCCGTCCCTTTCCTGGCTGTATCAGGGCCGGAGCAACCTCATGCCGCAGCCTTGATCTGGCCTCTGGAGGGTGCAAAAGGGAGTGGCAAAAAGTGGCCCCTTTTTGCACTCGCCAAAGGGTGCCATAGCTGTGGCAGTACAGCTGTATGGCACCCTTTTGGCGCTGCATGATCTGGATGCAATGCTGGAGATGTGCCATGATGCTGGAACAGCACACATGACACACTGGGGGCAGAATCAGGGCATCCATCATCAGAATGCTGCAGCCTGGCTCTGCCCTTTTGCGATGCTGCCAAGGTGCCATTTTCGCTCTGGGGCATCGCGATGACATCATGCATGCTGTTTGGACGTGGTGCTCATGTAATGTCATTGATACACACACTGTGTGGATGGTGCTGTGTAACAATGGCACCGTCCACATAAACTAGGGCTTGGGAACATGCGGTTGCTGTGCACTCCAAGACCTAGTTTTGGCCTGAGGGTGCCACAAGGCACCCGTTTGTATCAGGCCTTTGGTTTAAATGGTATCTACTCCACTTTAGCTCCTAGTTTGCTTACCTTCTCACATTAGCTGAGTGAGGCTGCCTTTCCTCCACTCCCTCCAATTTTCCTTGTGCTATCTTTGGCTCTATAACTGTTTTAACTTCAAGTAGTTCTTTAACTAGCTTTACTTTGCTGCATTTTGTCAACTGTAAATCTTGGTGATGATATAAGTGCTCTGGAAGTTGCTCCCAATATTATGGGATTATAGCTGGGCAAAAGCAGCATGAACCGGCAAAATTGAGCACTTAGACAAAATGTAGTCATTTTTTAAAAAAATCATTTGTTTTCTTACTATGGAAAAGCACACAACTTTAAACATGTTTAGTACAAAATCCCCTGAAGCTATCTGCATGATTTTTCCTGGGTTAATTGCCTCTTCAGGGTCTGTCATGCCTCCAGATTTTAAACAGATGTATTAAAAACGTGTGTGTGTGTGTGTGTGTGTGTGTGTGTGTGTAGTTGTTTTGCTTTCCAAGGAAAGCTAATGATAGGACAGTAATGGGTTTTCCAAATCTCGATTCTGAATTAGAGTCTATATTATATTAGAATAGGTCTGAATTATTCCTAAACAAATTAGAGTTGGATTTGAGCTGTCAAAGCAAGCTCTGGATTGAATCAGGGGACTCTTATACTGCTTATATATAATGTTTATTGAGATCTATTGGAGCAGCCTTCCTTTGTGCCACCAATGGGGACAATTCATCATGTGACAATATAGGAAAGGACTTTCTCTGTTGTGACACCCAAGTGGTGAAGTGTGTCCCCATTATTTCATTACTAAATTAAATTATGCCTTTTTATTAATGCCTTTGAGGAGCTAAGGATTTCATATAATGTGTACATATACATGGTTTTAACCAGTTTAACTTATTTTAATATGTTAGATACATTGATATGTTCTTACACTGAAAAGTATATTTTATTGTTGGACATTTTAAATGATTTCTGCTTGTTTAAAATGTATATATTGTAGGCTGACTAGAGATCTATAGATATAAAGAGGGCTAAAAATATTTCAGTAAATAAATATCTATGAATACATATCATTTTAAAAGAAAAAAAGTGTATAGTATTCAGCTCATTATAAGTATTTGCCGAGAAAATGAGAAAGCCCTCTCAAACCGCTCCCAACAAACACCTCTTTAATCTGCCCCATAGAGGATTTTGAAGGTTTTTAAACACATGCACTTACACACACACATACGCACACAGACATATCAGAGGAAATAAAACAAGCAGTGCATGTAATGGCTTTAAACCACATGCTAGCAGGCAAACAACACAACTTGAAATCAATAGCCTGAAGACTTTTGAAGTTAGCCTTTCATCAGGTAACTGGCCATGCAAGGTGTTATTCTCTCCCTTGTGTTCTGTGTATCACACGTTAACAGATTTGCTTAGTTGCTCTGGTTGTAGCTTTAATAATGGTCTTGAAAGTTCTAACAACATCTAATTTTTATTTTTACTTTACCTCAAGGTTGGTCATGTTCCAATAAGCTTTGCAAGTAGCAATGCCAGGGAGTAGTTTGTGTCAAGCTGTGAAAGCTTTTAATTACACAGAGTTCAATTAGGCTTTCTCATTTTCATGGAGGAGAAATCAGGAGAGGGAAGATTGATACAGGACTGGACTCAGTGCTGTATGTTTGGAAGCAGTTTTCACCTTGAATTAATTCTTTGCCCCATACTCTGATGGATACCTGGAAATCCAAATGCGTATTATAGATAATTAAATTAGAATAGATGAAGATATTTGCTTTATTCTGTTCAGACAATTTAGTAAAGGATGAGAGCCAGTGTGGTGTAATGGTTAAAGTGCTGGACTAGGACTCTGAGAGACCAGTGTCTCAATCCCAGCTCAGCTATGGAAATCCGTTGAATGACTTTGGACAAGTCACAATCTCTTGGGGCTAGTCTACATGTAAGAAGATTATTGCACAGCAATTTGTCCATAGGACAAATGGGATTTAAAAGTCAAAAACAGATTTTACCAGAATGCCTCATAGGCAGGCAGTATGCAACCCCTTTGCAACCCAGGCTTCTTTGGATTTCTTGCACAGATTTTCAAACACAGGAAAATCCCATTCATGAAAAACTGTTTGAGGAACCTGGAGAAGCTCAGATCGCACATGGGTTGCAAACTGCCTGCCTATGTGGAAGTGCAGTAAAATCAGTTTTTTACTTTTTTAAATCCCACGTCTATCCTGCGGGCAAATTGCTGTGTGATAATCTCCTAAATGTGCAGATTTTCCCACATTTGGGAATTATTGCAGATTTTCCCACATTTGCATCAATGGTTAATTGTCTTCACTTCCCTGCACAAATTCACCCTTCCTCTGCCAAAAATGAAAACCCATGTGAAGCAGACAAATGACCACACTTGGAACCATGTGCATTTCTGCAGATTTCCTTGCTACTCTGGTAAAAAACTGCAGTCTTTTTCTATGAGGTTTAAAGAGTTTTCCAGCCTCTCTACTGGCAAAAAGCCTGAATTCCTGCAAATTGCATGTGGCTAAATCACATCCTATTAGACTGGAATAAGGAATACAGTGCACCCACATTTTATGCGGGTTCGGCATACGCAGGTTTCAGCATACACTGAAAGTTGCACCAGAAAAGCCCCTTGTGCACCCAGGAAGAAGTAATGGGGCGTGCGCCCATGGCGCGCTCATGGCACACACATGCCATTGTGCTGTGGAGTGCCATGGCACAAGCCCTATTACTTCTAGTGGGGCTCCAGCACACGCAGATTTCCCCTTATGCAGAGAGATCTGAAAAGGATTTCCATATAAGGGGAGGGCCTGCTGTATTTTAATCATGTTTACTACCCCTCAGTCAGAAGAGGGCAAGAACATAGCCTCTCTCTGAGTAAGTCTTGCCAAGAAAACCCCATGATAGGGCCTTAGGGTCACCATAAGTCATAAATAGCAATAACACTTATATTTCTATACTGCTTTATAGTGCTAAGCACTCTCTAAGCAGTTTACAGTGTCTTAGCCAGTTGCCCCCAACAAGCTGGGAACTCATTTTATTGACCTATGAAAGAAAGGAAGGCTTAGTCAATCTGGAGCCCTGCAGGATCCAACTCATGTTTTGGCTGCAGTACCAGGATTTTACAGCTGTGCCTGCACAGCTCCATATGATTTATAGATACACAACAACAGCAACAACAATGTCTGAATTGCAACCTGTGTCCCTACTGAAACTTGATCTAAGGTCAGACAAGGGCAAAGATAATTTGTTGCCTGAAGCAAAGCATAAGACAGTTCATATCCTCTTCACTTCATGACCCAAATCTGATTGGGCTGCCAGATGAACCTTACCTAAGCAGGATAGTGTACCCAGCTGTTGCAGGTTAGCTTACGATGTTCAAGGCCAGTTATGGGATTAATGAGCAACAAAGTGTTGCTTTCTGCTAATGCTCCAAACTCCAACACACACTACCTGAAACAGTTGCCTAATGATAGTTATGGGAAACTTCCCGAGAATGACTTCTTCTTAATAAACATGATTAGGATCAGGCAGTCAGTCTGAAAACCTGTTTGGTTTAATTCAATGATATGAAGACTGTATTGAAAATTTATGTGAAGCACTAAAGAAGATGATATCAAAAAATTAGAAATCCTTTATTGTATACTTAAGCTAACTATCTCACTAAATATGGAAAGGAGGGTTATAAAAGTTTAGACTAAGCAACTATGAATGCCTAAATGCCTTCCATGGGTAGTGGCTACTTTTAGAGCCCTGGTGGCACAGTGGTTAAATGGCTGTACTGCAGCCACTCACACACAAACTATAAGGTTGCGAGTTCAATACCAGCAAAAAGGCTCAAGCTTGACTCAGGCTTGCATCCTTCCAAGGTTGCTAAAATGAGTACCCAGACTGTTGGGGGCAGTTAGCTTACAGTTGTAAACCACTTAGACACTGTTAGTTCAGTATGAAGGGGTATATAAATGAAGCTGGGTTTTTTGGGGGTTTTTTGTTTTTGGTTGTTGTTGTTAGACTGAAGCTACCAACTATACACAGAAAGCCATTAGAAGACACAGTGAAATGTTACTCAAACAAGTCCATTTAAATAGTGGGCAATGTTGCTTCTCTCACCAGGGCAAAATCATGCATGTGAAAAAAAATAAAGTACTTTCCACACATTTCATATCCAAGGAAGAGTCCATGTACGTATTGATCCACCTGTGTTTTCTAGCTATAACTCAGGTTATCAAGGTGAGAGCAGAAGCCCTGCTAATTAGGAATAGCAGTCCAACTGTATTTGTGTAGGAATATGCTTTTTAAAAAGTGTATGACAACAGCTTGTGCATATTCAGCCTTCATGGGTTTGGGGTGGGAGTTGGCCTATCATTTCATGTTCCCTTGCACTCTGTTTAGCATTTTGCTTTGATCTGCATCTTTGGTGTCTGTTACTTCAGTCTTGTAACCTGTGCTAGCAAATGTTCCAACTGTCCCAATTAATCCTCTGTTATCACACTTTTTCAGGTGCTTTTATAATATCCCAATATTTCCCTCTTCCTCCCACTGTCTCCTTTTGTTCTCACCTAGCATCAATGGATGCAAATTAACGGGCTGTACAGACAGGTGGTGGGACGGTGCCCCTTTTTGCCCCTGATTGAGGCTGCAGTAACCACACGCTGTGGCCTTTGCATTGAGCAAAAAGAAGCCATGAAAGGGGGCTTCTTTTTAGCTCCCTAGAAGGGGCATCATAGGCATGATGGGACTACATGATGATGTCCCATGCTGTGCCATTTGGGCGCTGCGCTGGAGTTGTGCCATGATGCCCTGTGCCATCTAGAAGGGTGCACAGTGTCATGGCATGATGATAGCAGAGTCACGGAAACCAGCATGTGGACACTGCACCGTGGCTCTGCCCCCAGGCCAGCACAAGGTGCCAGTCTGTATTGGTCCTATGTTCAAACTGTAAAATTTCTCTCAATTAACTCACCAGAAGAGATAGAAGAAGGGTCAATCTTACTCTATCCAGAAATCCCAAACAAAAGCAAACAGCTGCATCCTCTTGTGGCTTGTGTGTTCTTCATCATTAATAATGTTTGTCATCTTGACTGTGGTTGCTTGGGCACATGTGTCCTAGTTTTCATCTATGCAAAGTTGGAAGGTATGTGCTAGTGAGGCCCATATTATGTTATGAATAGCTACAATGAACTTTGTTGTTTTTACATAGCATAGAAATGAGGAAAAGATGGTACAGAGATAAATAAATGTTTGCAGAGAAATAGGGTAAAGTTGGCATACAGATGCTGAAAAGATTGTACAGCTATAAGGGAAAGTTGACACACAGATATATGAAAAGATGGCACAGAGGTAGGGGAAAATTGCAGATAGATACAAGAAGTTGACACAGAAATAGGCACAAAAATTGCACAGAGACAGAGAAAAAGATTGCAGAGAGATGGCTGAAATGACACTGAACAACATATCCACTGGTCCACATAGGGATCATGATGAGGCCCAAGTATATGAAGTGGTTCATCCAGCGAGGGATCTTAAGGAGAAAAAGGCAAGATGAGTGACAGGAGCCCAAGGGTCTGGAAATGGAAGATCAGCCTGTAGAGGGGATCCATTCCAGGGTGATAATCCCTGCTTTATATGAAGTGGCTCATGCAAAACTGTGTGTTGGAGGGGAGAGAGTTGATCTTACCCAGCACAGTAATAACAGCATTGGAGCCTAGCAATATAATGCTAATGATCCAGATAGACTATTTAAGAAAAATCAAAAGGAATCATTTTGGAGCAGGAGGAGGAAATGATAAATTTTATTGTGTGATAGCTAGCTAGCTAGATTACAAAAAGAGTAATTAGGTGAGGAAACCTGAAGAAGCTGCACAAAACAACATTCCTTGACGTTAAATGGAGAAGTACTCTCGTCCCAAAGAGAAGGGCATATAGTTGAGAAACTCCTTGGAAAACAAAATGTGTGCATTAGAGAAAATGAAATTGGGGGATGGGAAATGTGACCTAGGTTTATGGACAAGACAAACATTCTTGGAGGAAAATGTAAAACAACATATCTGTCCATCCCGGCTGGCAGGAAGAGTTAGTAATTAGAGCATTATGCTTCAGAGCTGAAGTTTCTGAACTGTAGTATTAGGCTTGACATCCTAACCCCAAAACCAATTCTGAAATTTGTCCCTTGTACTAGTAATAAAGATTAGAAGAGTTTGCAGTAGAGATAAAGTACACTGTGCACTATAAATCTCTCACAATGCAGCTCACTTTTCATATCAACTTTAAAATGCTTTAGAGAGTAATTAGTAATTAAAGAGACACGGGTCACCAAGATATTATATATCATTAAGTGGAAATGTGTTTTGTTTAGCTTTTATAATGAGCAAGCAGACTAACATTTATTTATTTCAAATTATGTCTTGAAAGTCTGCATGCCGGTGGGTGTGTAGTTAAAATGCAGAGAGAGCTTTCATTTTGTTCAGATAGCAGGGGAAAAGAAATTGCTTATGTGTTCTTAGCTAATCAACAGGAGGGAATGCTGTTCATTCTAATGCACATCCTGAGCTAAATTGTCCAGGCTGATGGCATTATCTGCCTGGTAAAGCCAGAAGTAATAATAGATGGCTTAAAAGTTGGTTTAAGAGAGTCTGGAAGTAAAAACATGTCTGTTTAAAACATTCCACTTTGTTTTATCAGTGAGGCCTAGTTCAGTACTGTCATAAGATGTCTTAGGGCAAAAACAGATGGCCCAAAAGGGGCAGCAACTGCATGCTGCAGCCCTGATCCACCATTTTTCCAGCCCCAAAAGGCGAGCTCTTGCCGCCACTGTGGCGGCTTTTCCCCATTTCTGTGCCGCAGTGTGCATAAACACTGCACTGCAGAAATGCTGTGACACTACCTGCTGTGTGGTCAGTGGGATGACATGATGCTGGGTTGGGAGTGTCATTAGGGTATATGGCATGCCTTAGTCGATGATCTCTGTCTGGGCATGGACAGGGGAAGCGTGTCCCTGTTAGTGCGTTTGGACATCTCAGCGGCTTTCGATGCCATTGATCATGCTATCCTTCTGGAACACCTGAGTGAGTTAGGTATTGGGGGCACTGCGCTCCAGTGGTTCCATTCCTACCTCTCGGGTAGATTCCAGATGGTGCAGCTGGGGGACATCTGCTCCAATAAGAGGGCACTTACATCTGGTGTCCCTCAAGGAGCTATTCTGTCCCCCATGCTATTCAACATTTACATGAAACCACTGGGAGAGATCATCTGGAGACATGGGCGTGGTGTTATCAGTTTGCTGATGACACCCAAATTTGTTTCTCTGTGTTTCCAACTGATGTAGTGACTAGGGATGGCATCTCTCCTCTAAATGCCTGCCTGGAGTCGGTAATGGGCTGGATGAGGGAAAACAAACTCAGTCTGAATCCAGAGAAAATGGAAGTACTAGTGGTAGGTTCTCCGGGTCCGGGTGGTGAGATTTGCCATCCTGTCCTGAACGAGGTCACACTCCCCTTGAAGGACTCAGTTCGTAGCTTGGGAGTGCTCCTGGACTCGTCGCTCCAGCTGTCATCTCAGGTGGATGCGGCGGTCAGGAGCGCTTGTTATCAGCTTCAGCTGATATGCCAGCTGTGTCCCTACCTGGACCGGAGGGACCTTGAAACTGTAGTACATGCTCTGGTAAGCTCTCGATTGGATTTCTGCAATGCGCTCTACATGGGGCAACCCTTGTACCAAACCCGGAAGCTACAGTTAGTGCAAAATATGGCAGCGAGATTGGTCGCTGGTTGTTCCAGGTCAGACCACATAACACTTATCTTGAAAGATCTCCATTGGCTGCCTATTCGCCTCCGGGCTCAATACAAGGTGTTGGTAATTACCTATAAAGCCCTAAATGCCTTGGATCCAGGGTACTTGGAGGACCGCCTCTCCCCATATAATCCGCCCCACACACTCAGGTCGGCAGCGAAGAACTTGCTGGAGGTCCCTACTGCACGTTATGTGAGGACCTCGCAACGGGCCTTTTCTACCTCGGCCCCTAGAATATGGAAGAATCTCCTGGATGAGCTCCGCTCCACCACATCTCTAGATCTTTTTAAGAAGAATCTTAAGACCTTCTTCTCCTCCCAAGCCTTCCCCCCATGAGACGTCATTTTATGTTTCACCCCCTCTGCTGACGACCTTGTAATGCTTATGGATTCCCCCACTCAGCAGGCCATGTTGTTGTTATTGTGACCATTTTTAAATGCGGTTTTAAATGTTTTTATCTTGGTGTATTTTCACCTAAATCTGTTTGCTGCTTTGATCAATAGTTGAAAAAGCGGGATAAAAATAAACTTTTTATTATTATTTTATTATCCATCGCCACCATCAAAAAGCCATGGTACCTAGGCAATGTACATTTCCTCTCCCCATTAGACTCATGCTTTTAAAAGTTCTGCTGGGAGCAAAATTCCAATGGGAAGCTAAGGATGTTTTCCCTGTATACTATTTTCTAAATACAATTGATAGTATTTGGACAATAAAGGCAGAGATTTCAACAATACTGAGGACCTCTTTGTGTAAAAGGCCTATGAACTGCTAACCTCTGATTTACAAGTCTCTCTCTAAATCTTTCCTTTAGCAAATGTGATTTCTTATGGCCAAGCCTAGAAAGAAAATGGTTTATCCCCCCCCCCCCAGTCCTCTCAAGGGATCTGGATTCCAGCATTGAGCCTAAACATTGTCTTTCATCAAAGTTTTTTTAATTGTTACAAAATACAAAATAAAGGAAGTGACAAAAATTAAAATTCTTGTTTCTGTTCAAAACTCTCTGCTCCCTTCCACCATTTGTTGTAATAGCAAATACATCATAACAAGTGGATTATTTTAAAGACACAAAGGAATCAGCCAGTAATGCCACTTTGACTACAAGGATTCAGTAATAAGTGAATACAGGGCTTTGCTGTTAAGTTTTCTTACCAAATCCACTTTGACCACTTTGATCTGACTTATCCCATCCTGGACATGACACTAGTTAGAAATAAAGCTAAATGGATTTTGTGAGACAATTTTAACATAGCTCAGTGCATACTCATAAAGCAGGAATTACTGGAATGTTTCTAACAATGAGCTGAAATCCTTATTTAAAATGGAGAACAAGATAAAACAGATGCAGCCGATGCTGTGTGCAATCAAAAATATATAGTGCAACATTCTGATACAAGCAATAAGGATAAATACTCATTTGCCCTGCATTCAGAATTCTGCTTACAGATCAGCATCTTAAAGTAGTGCCTACCCAATGCATTTGTGTCAATTCAGAGAATGTACACATATAACAGGAATACTGCAGTCTCTCCAAATGCCATATCAAATATTTAATTTTCTTTTTTATATCTCACCACCACTAATACTACAACACACACAAGAATGAACAGATCTCACAAAGATTTTACATCTAAATTAACCATAACAAAAAGTTCCAGAAAAATAAGTACAGGGTAGAGATACATATACCGAAGTCTAGAACTCATCCCATTTTTATGCCAAAATACTGATAATAGTCCAATGTTGTGAAGGGTTGCCTTATGGGGAAGAGGCAGAAGGAGAACAGAGAATGTAGAGTATAAAGTTTTCAAGACAATAGACATAGAGATCCAGAGAGACAGCAATGGGGATGGTAAGTCAGAAGATCTGTTCAGAAAACATGGTTCCAAAACAAGGGATAGAGTCATAGGTGGATTTTACGTCCATAAAAGCTGCATAAAGTTTAGCATATGATGGTCTTGAAAATTTCTCTGCAAGATGAGCTAGTACTTGACAGTGGCCATTCATACAGTGATTCTCTAAACGCTGCTTGAGCCTCAGAGATGATGTTATTTTGATTTAGAAAAAGAATTAGTTGGGAGGAGAGATATTTGGCATACAATCTCCCCATTATGGACAGCAAGCTTATTGGTCTATAATTCCCAGGGTCATTAGCTTAACCTTTTCATTTGAGATGTGATACTGGAGAAGAGTTCTGTGAATACAATGGGCTGTTAAAAAGACCAATTAATGGGCCCTAGAGCAAATCATCCCCTAACTGTCCCTAGAAGCCAAAATGATTAAACTGAGGTTATCATATTTTGACTATATCATGAGAAGAAAGGACTCACTAGAAAAAAATGCTTGTTAAAGTTTAGGTTAATAGATGAAAGGAAGATAGTGTACCAGATGGATAGATTCAATCATAGAATCCATGACCATGCATCTTCAAGAGCTGAACAGGATGGTTGAGGATATAGTGGCAAGGAACTCTTTCATTCATAGGGTCACCATTGATTGAAATCAATTCAAAGGCCATTAACAACAAAAATGAAATACTATTGCCCTCCCTGGCCTTCACTAGCTTTCAGTATGGTCACCATGTACACAAATCATATCTCTATGTAGAATTGTGAAGTTTTTGTTTGTTTGTTCGTGTTTTGTTTTGTTTAGAATAGGATTTGAGCATTTTCTTAACCTATCATTTTGCAGGGGGAAATGGTTAGTTCTCATTGCAAATCAAAACTGAAGAATATTCGGAACAGCTCTAGAAATATTAAGATATTAAAATCTCCTTTTGTATTGCTTATATTGACCTACTTTACGAAAAGAATATTGTTCAGAAGTAGAATATGACACACAAAAAGCACACTGGGCTCATTTCTTAACTTCTCCAGATAGGACTGGGGACCTCCTCACTCCAAGAAAATGTTCTTCCATTTGAAATTTTGAAAAGTCACTGCCACTGAATATAAATCATAAATAAATGGACCAATAGTCTGACTCATTCAACAATAACTTCTTAGATTGAATATCTCACAAACCCTGAGGTCTATTCATCAGACATTATACCAGATTATAAATACAATTTAAGTATTGTAAGATTAGTTATGCTGTATCTCTCTCATCTGTCATATGTCAATTACTGGTGCCATGTTGATGACAGAATGCACAATATATCACCAGCTTGCCTTTTTAATCACATTAGGGACAAGTGTTGTTAATGAACTTTGGAAGCATGAATAAAGGTAAACAGATGAACAAAATCACTTCATTTTCTATCTCCCACCAACAGCTAGGGAAGATGCTGGCTTTAACCTCACTCATTAGATTCAATGTGATGAATTCATGGCATTCATTCTGAAAACAGAGGTCATGCTATTGGGTGAATATTTCCAAGTTAGAGGTAAGCTGCCAGAGCATAAAGTTCTTAATTCCTGAGCTGTATTTCACTCTACTTGTCTAGCTTTTTATTATGTTCTGAAGTACAAATGGTTGATGACCATGTTGAAAGAGAAGTAGCAAGTTCAAAGTGACCTTGTCAGTGGGCTCAGTGACTTCAGAATTTAATCAATCAGCCATCTGAAAGAATATGACAACTACAAGCTTTTTGGCACAACCCAGGCTTTGAAACTGATGGTGCCATAAACAGAGGAGGAAAAAAGTAAAGGAGAACTGCAAAACAATAAATACCACCGAGCAGTTTCATCTGAAAGAAATACTTAACATATACATCCAATACACCAAACTATTTTGCATAACTTACACTGTCAGCATATCAACCTAGAATTTGTTAGTTTATAACCTAGTTGACATTAATGAGCTTAATGCACTTGGTCTCTTGTGTTTTACATCTTAGGCTGCGGGGGAAAAAAGGAAGATAAAAAGGCTAGTAAATAGAGAATAAAAATGGAATGTGACTGGAGAAACATTTTCAAGGATAGATTTATGGCTCAAATACTCATAATTATAGCACTGCAGCTGTTGTTTTCCATTAAGTTCAAGCAAAATACACTAACCAAGGGGAGATTTCTTTTTCCAGAAATGCACTTCAGCAAAGCAACTTTGCTATGCTATATTTTGTTCCACTGGAAAAATCCAGATATTTATCATGCCTCCTCCTTTTCCTCCTCTTCTTCCTCCTCCTCCTCCTTCTAGTGGCCTAATCTTTAATCTTTATTTACAATCATATTTTGGTGAGTGAGATATACGATAGGACACACTGACTAGCTTATCATCCTTACATTTGAAACTACAGTCATTTTCTTTCCTGGATGGATATATGATTGATTTGTAAAGATTCCAAATGTCCAAGGAAAATTGGTTGTATGAATGGGGAAAAGACATATTCATTATTGTTATGCATGGCTATGCCATTTGCTAAGCAGTGTGATGCATTTAAGGTCACAGGGTGTTTTGCCATTCCTTTTTCACTTATCTCACCTGGCATAGGTAGAGTGTACCAAGAGAGAATTTGCTCAGAACAACTCAGTGAATTTCAAGGTTATTCACTGCATTCTAGACAAAAACCATAGCAAATATTGCCTGGAGTGAAATGTGAGTCAGATTTGGATCTTTAGTTTCAGTGATCAAGTTTCAGAAAATCACAGTACCAAGTGAGTGTGTGTGTCAAAGTAAAGGCATGGATTTTCATTGTCTAGTGTTAGCCACCGAGATTAACATGAGTGATTTGTGATGTGTACTCCAATTCTCTGGGAGTTTCCTCAGTTTTATAAATGTATGCTTTCTCAGTAGGCAGTATTAAGCCATTGTATTTATTATTCCTTGTGCCACTCGGACTAGATAGGGATCATGTGATCTACAGAAGGCTTTTTAATTCTGGTGGTTTCCAAGCTCTTATCGACATTCTTTTTTTTCCTTTCTAGTAGCTCAGGATAGTCTCTCTTTGTTCTGCAACTCACTGCTTCCACCTGATCTGTATTTTCCACATATATCTTAACACCATGCTTATGTGTGTGTCCCTGCTTGTGAGAGAGGGAGGGATGGAGGGATGGATGGAGGGAAATCCTTGTTTTCATTGCTTTTTTAAAAAAATAGCTGGTATCTTTCCATGGGACTCACACACACACACACACACACACACACACACACACACTGTGTTCTCATTTCTGCATTTCAAAATGAAAATTATATTCTGGCTAGCTGTAGAGTAATCAACAGCTGTATAGATATTACATTCTAATATATCAGAAATATATTATTTCTAATATATATTAATTTTGGTGTCGGGATTATTTCTTACTTTTGTTTTGTATATGCATGCCAGGGAAGTTACAAATACATAAAATGCAATGCCATATCACTCAAATAATGAAGTATCAAAAACTATAATGAAACACAGCTTTTCTAAAAACAACAACCATTAGACTGGAGAATGCCTTCCAAATCATAGAATCATAGAATCGTAGAGTCGTAAGAGACCACAAGGGCCATCCAGTCCATCTTCACCACCTTTTGGGAGTCAATCAAAGCCTAGGCTAAATAAATCTTTCACTGGAAGGGATTCCACAAAAGAATGAAATAAAATGATCTTTTCCCCTTGCTGAAATTAAACTAACTCCAAGGGGCTCAAAAAATTAAAGCATGCCACTTAGTTGATTCAGGGATAAGGCACATGTTGATGCATAATTGTTTACAAAGATGCATTTAAATTTAATATTTCTTAATATTCATTCCATACTCTGGTTTCTCTTCAGGTTGTATAAATCTTTTCTCCTATTCTGTTTTCATTTTTATCTGTTTTGAGGTTTGCTTGTTTTGTTGTTGTTGTTGTTTTTTAAATGCAGATCAGTATCAGTATCATTAAACCATTACAAAAATAGCAAGTTATGTTTGGCAATGGCATAGTTTAAAACCTGAAACACACGAGAAAAGCAGACAAAAAATCATGTTGACTTTTGAAAGCTTCATTGTAGAAAATTGTTCCTGCAAATTAGGGAGCTGAACTGATATAATCATTTTGACTAATTATTTCAAAATTCTTCATCTGCAGAAGTGAATAGGAGGTCTGTTGAGAAATCTTGCAAGAGATCTGAAAAGTATCATGAGGAGTGATTTATCATACCACATAAATGTTGTATCTTTGCATTTCAAGAAATGCACTCACATTTATTTATATCTTTCATAATGCTGAAGCTGAAGTGTACCTTGGAAGAGTACATTTTTGTATGTTGTTATTGTGTGCCTTCAAGTCATTTCTGGCTTATGGTAAGCCTAAAGCAACCCTCTCATGGGGCCTTCTTGGCAATATTTGTTCAGAGATGGTTTGCCATGCCTTTCTCTGTGGCTGAGAGGGTATTTGTCCACGATTACTAGGGGGATTTCATAATGATTTTGTGTAGATTTTAAATAACATAGGGGACAGATGAGAGTGCTAAGGAACTCCATGGGTCAGTAGCCAAGGAGCCAAAACAGAAATACTTCAATACCACATTCTGGGCTTGTCCCTCCAGGAAGTAAAGTAACTTAACAGTGCCTCCACTGTTATATATATACTATATACTATAACATCCAAGTCAGATTAGATTTTGAGCAATTTTATCTGCAAACTATCATACAAATTCTTCACAGTGATCTGTAGAATGTTCTATATTTTCTGCACGAGGGCCAGAATGTGATAGACTGTGAAGACTAGGCAAATCCTGCCATGATATTGTGCTGGGGAACCCTGGTATGTATCTAGTGTTCAATCAAACTGTGATGTATGATATTCTGTCATGACACCTCACTTGGAATTTTTGCTTTATATGAATATGCTTTGGGATGACAAGAATGTAATGGAGAGGTGATATGATACATGTTATAACTGATATGTGTGTTAAATGATATACATTTGAAACAAACCTAGTAGTCTGATGATTAGTGTGGGACTGTTGTTAGGTTGGTTGTCATACATATGCTTTGATTTATAGTGTTGTGCATAGCTATAGATTCATGATGATATGATGCATTTTTCCTACTAGTTAGTATGGTGTGTGAAAACTGGTTTGTGTTATCTTGGGAGGGGGAAATAAAAATTTGTTGTATGTGTTAAACAAACAGGAAACATATGTTGTTGGTTAGAATAATAGTTATATAGATAGCAAAATGTGTACTATTTAATATATTTTGAATATGTTAACTGCACAGTATAAGATAGCTTCAGAGAGAGGGCTTGAATAATACAGTGTGACCTTCTCGCATGCGGGAGATCTGTTCCGGAGTCCCCCTCTACGCGTAAGAGAAATAAGACGTATGCATGAATGCAGCACAGCATGGGCACCATGGGAGCATGCACCATTGCCTCTTCCAGCATGCAGCTTTCACCCTAAGCATATGATGTGGGCACACTGTAATTGGGTTTCACTGAATGCTTGGTAAAGGAATGCATAGGGGTGTTTTCCAAAGGCCTCCATTATCAACTGTGGTGATTGTTAGAACAACTAGACAAAGCTGGCCTGGGAAACAAGGACAAACAACCAAAGAGGAACCAACTGTTTTAAGAACAATGTAATGATTGAGCCTTCAAATTTTGTGAGGTCGAGCTAATGCTTTTGATAGGCTTATGTTTGATGTATGTAAACTTAGGTTTAAGTTCTGTCCAAGATGTCCTGCTAGGTACTTCTCCCCGATCTCAGAATAAAGCTTGCTGATCATCCACAGAAGCCTGAATTACTGAATCTGGGGGAAAAGTTCAACTAGTTCCTGACATAAACCCATACAACTTGAAAGCATTCCACTGAATGGCTCCTTGCAAACTGGAGGGTGCTATCACTGAGGGAAACTCTAACAGTAAGTTGTTTTTGTTAAAAATGAATTTTTCTTTGAAATTAATGCAGACTCTGTTTGTATGTGTTACATTCATTGTATTTGTTATATTATCCAGAGCCTAGTATATTAGCTGTTCAGGGGGAAATTGCTAAAGAAGATCTTCTATGAAATTGCTTTACAAATGCTGAGAATAGTACTCTTTTCCAAGATTACAAGAAGGCAGAGATTGTTGACAGAAACCAGAACATGGATTCCTAAAGCAGTTAATCTGTTTTTCTTACAGCTGAGGATTGTTTGTTGCAAGAAGATTAGGTTTCACGTTTCTGCAAACCATTTTAGATGTCATTTATTTCTTTGTCATATTATGTTCTGAGTTGGTGTTTCATGACTCTTGATGTGTCTGTGTGTGTTTATATATCAGCTTTGGTTTACTTTTTGGTTGAACACTGGGACTGGGTTCCACAAAGAGCTGAGAGTCCCACTTGGAAACAGAGGTGCAGTAATCTCTTTCTTCCCACTGCCTCCTGGTGTTTTCTGTGTTCTTCCCTCTCTTCAAAGATTTTATATGACCCTTTCTAAACTTCATGCTACAGTAGAAATATCAGATTTCCTTTCCAGTTTTGTTTTCTGTAAGAAGTATTCTCATTTCTATACAACTGATTAATAAGAGATGTGCTGAAAGAGTTTTTACTGTTCTTTTCTGGAGCTGAGGAGGTGACAAAATACTCTTTCCGTAAAGACATCATGGGCTTTTCCCAGCCTACAAGATCCTAGCATTCTGTGAAAAGTGAACTGATTTTTGAGACCCCACCATGAAGTAAGGAGACCAGACACATAAATTGGATGCATAAAATGGACCGTTTATTAGACTTGAAACCTATTTAAAGAGAACTTTTAACTTTAACTCTTGAGAGAAATCAACTGAGGGTGAAATCCTGATGCGGGTTTCCCTAGACCACCTCTTCAGCCTTCCTATTGGGCAAACACACCAGACTCTGACGGCAGTCCAATGACTTGGATTGTATCCTCAGCCAGTCATAGGGAGGTAGACATGAGGCACACTCTCCCAAACTCCCTTTAGTTTGTAAGAGAGGGCAAAACCCCCATATCTTCCCCAAGGCTGTTTCTTGAGCAACCCCCAGGTCCCTTGATCTGTAAAGGCTGCCCTGAGCCAGATCTTTTACCACAAAGGGGTGCCTAGGTATACACTGAATCTTCCCCAACCCCACTTAAGGCCATAGATAAGGAACAAGTGTGTGCTTCATCCCTTTCCCTCACCAGGTCGCTAACACAGCCCTCACCCCTCATTGGATATCTCCCAGGAATAAGATGTTCCCCTCATCTGAACGGTGGATCCCATCAGCTCTATAAAGTTGGGGAATACAAAATACAAGTGCAGGATGACTAACTATGTAGTTAAATGATATATGTATCATATATCTCTCTACTGACCCTTTTCTTAGCCACAAGCAATATACATGGATTTCCATCACCATGCCAGACTAAGTGAGGCAAAATTTTAGATCAAATAATGGCCACTCCAGGCCATTTTTGTTGAAGAACTTCAAAATCCTGTCTGGTTTGTGAGATAGGAGCTTTGCCTTTCAGTGGGCCAAGGTCATTGCCACCCAGGTGTAAGAGAGAACATCAGGCTGTGGACCATTGTGGTCAAACAATAAAGGAAGCAGACCACTCCAATGCAGACCTCGCTTTCCCAACCACTTGATCAGGGCAATGTCCCCCAGGCAGAGGTTTGCCTCACTTAGTCTGGCATGTGGGCCGAAATGGCTGCAATGAGCTTGATGTGCTGCCCAGTAAATCATACTATGGGCACAGATCAGGACCCTTGCCCTCACCGAACAAAATATGAAAACTAACAAGAACAAGTGTTAAAGAAACATATTCAGCTTGAATGTTCCACAAATACGTCTTGTAGGCAGATAACTTTCAGCGACCAATATGCTTGATCATTGGTGGATCAAACCCCATGGCCACAGTTTTTGATGCAGCACTGATTTGAAAGAATGTGTCCCAAATTGAACCCCTTTGAGCCCAAGATTAGCCAAAACTTTGGCTGTCACAGACCAAAATTGTTGTCATGGTGAAAAAAGGGGCCAGACATCCCACCCCTCAAAGCGGTATACTCAGTCATTGCCTGAACTGAACAAAGATCTATAATTGCACAGGCACCCAGTGACACAGCACAGCCTTTTTGATTTTCGTCTGTTTTAGATCATCTAGTCCGAATTACTGCTGACTGGCTTGAAAATGTCAAATTGCTGTATGACAACACCCAGTTAGATTAATTCTTTTTTAAAGATAGAACCAATTCGCTAATGTGTAAAGCCCCAAAAGGCAGTCAGAGCTGCAGCATGAAAAAGGACTGTCTCAAAGTGAGAATCACAAAAAAGGACCACTGTTGTCTTAAAGCTTTAAGTATCTCAAGTTTCATGGGCACACATTTATAAGATACTGCTCCAATGTATTTTAGCCCACCCTTCAATTGTTTAACAAATCCTAAAGTCACAAGGCTGACAAGCCTTGTAATTTAGCCAGAAAAGCTAAAGCAGAAAGCTTGTTGCAAATGGAATGAGGCGTGAGGCCCTTATGATGCAGATATACACAAAATTGTAAACAATATTCAACTAGTATGAGCCAGCACAGGGGAAGACCATTGCCATGCAGAAACTGCTCAAAAACCTGACAAGCCTTCTTATAGTTAGATTAAGTATTAAAAGACAGTGATGCACCTATGGCCTGTGCTGCTTCACCTCTCCAAGTTTCCACAGATGATCCTGCATCACAACCGGCTTGATATCTGCCCCCGGGGCCAGCTGTCGGAAACAACTCATCTGTTGTTGGGAAAGGGCATCAGCAACGTTATTTTCAACATCAGGAACATGGAATGCCATGAAGAGAATATGATGGGCTAAACATTTAAGTACAAAAAGACGAACTAGCTGCATTATCCGGGGCGACTTGGAAGTCATGTGGTTAATCACTTGAACCTTTGCTAAGTTGTCACACCAAAAATGGACAGATAAGTTAGAAAACTGATCAGTCCAAATGTGTACAGCAACAACAATGGGAAAAAATTCTTAAAAGTTTAGGTCAGCAGTCAGACCACCTGACTTCCATGGCTTTGGCCACATCCTGTCACACCATTGTCCATTAAAGTATAGCCCAAAACCATTAGACCCTGCTGCACCAGATGCCACTTGTAAGGCCCTATATAAGTGCAAAGTCTTGCACCAAAAAGAGACACCATTAAAGGTATCCAGGAAGGCCAGCTACACACACAGATCATTTTTGATATCAGCAGTAATTCTGATTCTATGGTGTGTCTGCTTAATGCCCGCTGTAGCAGTGCACAGGCACCTGAGGAAAGCCCAGCCAGGGGCAACAACTCTACAAGCAAAATTCAAGTGTCCAATTAGTTTCTGTAATTCCTTAAGGGTGGCTTTTCTATAAGAATCTTAATATTATGGTCTAGAGCTGAACTAGTTTGTCTGTAGGAAATCTAGAGCACTAGTGAATCGTATCAATTTCTATCCCCCCAAAAATTAAACAAGTAGTGGGGCCATCAGTTTTGTCATTGGCCAAGGGAACTCCAAATTAACTGTAAGCAAGGTAAACTGCTGTAAAATAAAACTGCATTGATCCGTTCCAGCCTGACCCACGAACCAAACATTGTCCAAATAGTGTACCACACTGTGAAGTCTGGCTTACAGCTTAACTACCCATTCCAAAAATGTGCTAAATGTGTTGAAGGCAACCCATGGGAAGGGCCCTATCAATGTAGTATTCCCCTTCCAAAGAAAACCCTAATAATTCAAAATTGAGTGGGTGCACAGGTAGCAATGTAAAACTTGACTTGATATCACATTTAGCCAGTTCTGTGGCCAAGCCCTTCCTACAGACTAGCTCTACAGCGTAGTCAAAGGACATGTACTTAACCGTACAGAGCTCCTGAGTTATCTGGTCATTTACTGATCCCCCACGAGGGAAAGAAAAATGATGAATCAATCAAAATTCTCCAGGTGTCTTCTTTAGGACAATCCCCACAGGTGAAATTCTAACCCTGGGAAGTAGCCTCCTCTTCTACGGTAATATCTCTGGATCGATCATGGTACGCTTTTCCAAGGCCTCTAAATGAGAGAGAACTATACAATTAAACATATCATCATCTACCTTACTAACATCCCAACGCTTAGATTTCTGTAAACCAGTATGTAGATTTTCAAGCTTTTCAAACAAATTACAGTCCTAATTAATTGTAAAATTGCCTGGGTAAAGCATTGTTAAATTTAGACACTTTTGCAGAAGGAAATATCATGATAGGTGGTAACTTATTTGATCATAATGTTTATCAATCCTCATGTTATGTCAGACTACGATAGTGCAGATTATGTATTTAAAAAGATGGAAGAATGGTAGCTGATTCACATACAGAGGCAATATTAGAACAGAAATAAAAAGAACAGAAATACAGTTGGCCCTTCTTATACACGGATTTTTTGTATATGGATTCAAGCATCCATGGTTTGAAAATGTTCCAAAACAGTATAAATTTCAAATATCAAACCTTGATTTTCCATTTTTTATAAGGGACACCATTTTGCTATGTCATTATATTTAATGGGACTTGAGCATCCACGGATTTTGTTATCCACCGGGGATCTTGAAACCAAACCCCAGCGTATAACAAGGTTCTACTGTACCCGTTTTTCAGGTAGATACAACTTATATTTCAGAATAGATAACATCTTAAAACCCCAGTCAATGAGCCATCAAGTATCACCAGTACAAATAAAACCTCAAACAGCATTTTTCAAATCTCCCTTATGTTTAGCATGAAGCATGAAACTCTACAAGAAAAATCTGACCTCAAGGCCAAATGTAGTTTTAGCTACAAGAGGACTATTGTCAGAAGAAATTAAGAAGGGGTTAAGAGTTTTATACTGAAAACTCTATAAAACCCTGACACTGGAGTCACTAGAATCCACTCCAGGTTATACTTTGAACTGGTCTGCCCAACCTTTCTTTACCTCTGGTTGTTAGGAAAGCAGGAAGGGAGGGAAATCATCAGAGAAGGAACTTTTGCAATTGCTGTGACCATACATTGGCTCTGGAAAGTGGTGAATGAAGTGAGTCAAAACTTCCATCACTGACACCTCCACTCAGCCAGGACACTGACATCATGCAGCTAGTTCCTCTGACTAGAATCTGCAACCTGCCACTCAGTGGCAATTTCTGAGATGTGCTGGACTCTGCTTCTCCCCAGTCATCCAGTCAAAGGAGGGCTGTCCACCATCATCACTCAGGAATGCCCAACAAGCCTGTACATATCCTCCCACTTTCCCCAACTTTTCTCTCCAATCCAGGTCACTGTTTAACCAAAACACTCCCACACACACATATATGCATATACGCACACACACACACACACACACACACACTTGAAATGATATCCATCTCTTGTTTAATAATTTCTATGACCACAGACATCTCAGGCTGCATCTGCACTGCAAAAAAAAATCCACATTGCCATGGCTCGATGCTATGGAATTCTGGTACCTGTAGTTTGTCGTGGCACCAGAGATTTCTGAGAGAGAAGGCTAAATGTCTCATAAAACTAAAACTCCCAGAATTCCATACAATTAAGCCATGGCAGCCAAAGTGGTGACAAACTGGATTATTTTTGCAGTGCGGATGCAACCAAAGTGTTCTTTCAGGGAAAATAGAAACCTATTAATAATGCCTTCCCTGCCTAGTCAGTAATTGCCTTAGCCAAACAAATATTAACCTCCCCTTCAAAAATTAAAACCCACCCATCCCAATCTGTTTGAACCAAGGAATGAACCTCTGTTCTTTCAATCCTTTTAAATTACTGTATTATCAGAACCAATAATTCAACACGTGATGAATAGAGTTGATTACACACAGAGTAGACGGATTCTGTGTATAATTAAGAATGGTTGAAAGACCAGATCATCAGAAAGCAGGTTGTTGAAAGGTGAGTGAAGCCTGTAAATGTTTAAGTACTGTACAGAGATTTAGAAATTACATTGATGTGATGATTTGTTTTCTGAGAATGCTATAAACATCAAAACAAAAACAGGCTAGAATGAAAGAAGTAGGTACTGAGATATAAACCCGCATACATATTCTAATGTTTTCTACATCACACAGTTTTTAAACAAATGGGATATATCAATATGAAATGAACTGTATTTCATGATAAATTCTTATGTTTGCTTTATTGCAGTGTATCACTTCTAACAGGGTGCTATATATTCACACATTATTAAAAAAGAAAAAAAAAGAAAGAAAATACTGAAAGGGCTAAGAAAAGCAAAGTGAATGTATAATTCATGTTTAACAATGAGAGTATACATCACTTTCCCAGCTTCTATGGGACTACTCATAAATGCTCACTTAAATTGCACATTAATGAAGAATTTCAATACATGTTGTTTGCCAGCATGGAAATCCATAGGCATTCCTGCCACGATTCACACTGATTTACTAGAAGACCACATCACTATACGTGCTTAAGAATGATATGTGCAAACTGGGCTGGGCCTAACCAAACTGGTGCATAGTGAACATGGACAAAAAAAAAAAAAAAAAAAAAAAGGGGGGGGGGAAGTTAAAATGTTTTAAAGAAAAAAAAGACCTGTAATCTATCTCTAAATTATTTTATTTAACAACAATAACAGTAACAAAAAACAAAAACTACAAAAATAATAAATCAGTAATGTAACTTAAATAAATTATAACCTCAATTTGATTGCTTAAGTGTCCTTGCAACAAAAATTCATCAAATATCCTGTTTTACAAATATAAAAATATATCTCATTATTTCTTATCACCAAAGATTTCTATGCTCATCAGACCATCAGTTAAGAAACAACAATCACAATTTTTACATTACAATAGTGTGTTCTGAAATCCACCTATATAGAATAATGGCTTTTACACAGACCTCACATGAACACAGACATTTACACTCCCAGAATTTTGGGCTGCTCTGCCATATAAATAATGCTAAAGCCTAATTCTCAAGCTGACCTTTGAAAATTCAGTGCAAAATATTGCATTGTTGGTGAAATATAGGATCATTTATCATTGAGCAGTGCATGGAACAGATCTCAAACAGACACAAATCTGGCTTTGTCAGTGAAGCTGTGATTTTTCTGTTGCAGTATGAAATGATTCCACTATAGGTATATCTCAGCTAACATAGTAGATGTGTTTTGGAGCATTTCTTCTTTAACAGAAAATTTGTTACGAGAAGATCAATAATATGGAAAAAATGTGGATAAGGAGATTATCAGACACGCATTACCCCATCATTTCCGCAATAGAATACATGCACATTTAACTTCAAAGATGGGTCTTACTACATTCTCCCATATGCAGCCCAGGCTTATCCTATGGCTTTTCAAGGATGGGGAAATCCCATCCTTGTAAAACCACAGGATAAGCCCAGATTGCATATGAGCTGCATATGAGCTGCATATGGCCTGCATATGAGATAATGTGGTAAGACTCATCCTTGAAGTTTATGTGTATGTATCCTGTTGGGTAAATGATGGGATAAGGTGTGCACAAAAATCTCTTCTATGTTCTTACACTATCCCTCAAAGATACAAACTTCAAAATATTTCATTCACCACTAAAACTATACACACATAAGATAAAACAACAAGGCTATACAAGAACCGCATAAGTTAAAAAGAAATATTTTGGATGTTCTAGAGACCACTTAAAAGATTCTTCCACAACATAACCTGAGATGAGTTTCAATTTCACCAGTCTCCATGTTTCTTCCAAATTTCATTTTAGTGACCAAACTTCTAGATCTACAATTTTGTAATATACTAAGGATAGGTTGTGAGGCATGCTTATCTATTGTTCTCTTTTCTCTCTTTTTTGATTCATCCTCAGTAAAGGTATCCTGGAAGCAGCTGTTTAAATTGCTTGTTTTAGGTAGCAGACACAGCAGAATTTGATAGAGAAAAATCCTGTTCTTTCCCAGCTTAAGCTTTATAGTATTGTTTACTGCAGACAGATTGTTGCAATCTGCTGCTGAAAGTGTGTGTATCACTAGAAATTCTTCACCATACTCCAAATGCTGAAGCTGCTAAAAAAAAGATAAAGGGTAAGGGAAAAAGGGGGCTTGTTGTATATGAAAGACTTTGTAAAAAGGAACTTCACTGTGAGAAGCTTTGTTAACTCCAGGCACTTTCTATGGTGCAAGATTACTGCTGATTATTGCTGCTATACACAGTATTTTATCCTTTCACCTTTTTAATATACTAATATTGGAGGTAAAGAAAATCAAGCCTCACATCCTTCCTTCAGTGTATATTATAAAAATTAAGTCTAATTTACTTCCCTCATCACAGACCTTACAGTTTGTTTTAATGTTATCTACAGAAACCATATTTTTAGATATTTCAGATATTTCAGATTTTGTGGAGGAGCTGATTTATACCAGCTTTCCACAGAATCATCAAGCAACAAGCATAACATTAAAAAAAATCAAAATCAAAACAGTGCTACAACTTTTAAATTTGTCAGTGATTAAATGTAACTTAACAATCTGTGGGGCTGTCTGTATGGGCCAAAAGGCCTGTGTTACCCCTGGCCTCATGTAATTCTGTCTGAATAATGCATGCCATTAGTGCCAAGCCAGTACTGGGACAGAATGGATGCAGATCTAATTGATCTGGCCCGATCCTGGGTCAAAAGGGCCTTAAAGGTCAAAATGACCCACCATTTGCCATGGAGTTTCAAGGAAAATCTACAACAAACTCTAGCTGATTAGATGGTCTTATGTGCCCTTTAAGTTACTCTAGTGTTGCTTCTAGTAAGACCCCCATCACCACATTTAATGTGGAAGTAGGGCAACTGGCCACATGGTTTAGCCAGGTGTTCCAATTTCCAAGTCAGACATACGTAGCAATGGGGGTGTTTTCACTAGTGGCAATGACAGAGTAAGGTAAGGGATGTGCAGCAGTAGTAGGCCCATGGCTGACCATGGAACTGGTCAGCCATGTAAACACCCGCCAGTCCCTGTGCCAGGCCAGAGACCAATCTAGTTTGAGACCCAGGCCAGGATACTGCAGACTAAACCTGTGCTATCCTGGCCCATCTGTTAACGGCTTGAGGCACCCTGTCTCTACACACACACACATACACACACCAGTTAATGACTGCAGTATTTCTCGGCCACACAGAAGACTAATAAGACCAATATCACACATTTCTCCAGAACCTAGGAAATTCATCTGTATGGGGAGGGGCTATATGGCTTGGTGGAGTAGCCCTGAGAGACGTGGCTACAATGGTCAAGATCTTTATGCATGATCTTGGCCATTACATTTTGCCCATTTCTGTGTGTAGGGGGAGATTATTGTGGCAAAAAAATTCTGTATGAATGTTTTACTGAAAAGTCTAGAAATGTGAAAATTATTGTGAATGTGTAAAATGTCTCATAAGCACATCCAGCAAAAAGAAATATTTTTCAGATTTTTCATTCTTACACATAAGAGTGAAATAAGCAAAGATTTACAAAACTAGTAGCAACCAATCTTAATTCTGGAGGGAAATCGTTCCACACCTTGTGGGTGATAAAATAGAAAAGATCTCACAAATGGGGTGCTATATGGGAGAGGGGGAGGGAACACATTATAGGGGCTCAAAAGTCAAAAGAGACCCAGCTTAGGGTGCAATCCAATTTATTATGAGTATGGACTGTGTATCATGGCTGATAAAATCTTATTTCCTTTTATCTATTTTACAGATCTTTTAAGATTTGCTGGAGTCAATCAGAAGCTGTGCTAAATCAATTTTAAACAGCATTCTGAATTGCTGGACATCTCTGCCCAGCTGTAAAGCCTTGCTCTAAAAACAGAGAGAATGTGCCTGCTTAAACTAGAACTATGCCAGACATAAGAGGTAGAGTTATTTTTCTTCTATCTCACATGGTCTAAACAATGCAGATCTCTCAATATTTGGGCAACATGAACTTGATACCACCTATCATTTAGTAGCCTAGCTGCTTCATTTTATAGCAATTGATAATGTTACCATGATACAGTCTGAAAACACATTAAATATTGATCTTCAAATAGCTCTCTACAAGATGACACCGACTGTGGTCTGTACACACCATTTTAAATTTTTCACCTCTATGTCCCCCCCACCTTTTTTTAAATTCAAGAATGGAAAAGGTACTTTAAAGGTATTCAAAAATGGTAAAAAAACAAAAACAAAAACAGGTTTCTTGAGGGCTGTGAAACCCTGATGGGGAGGATGCTAGACAGGTGGGAATCCTCATAGTCAGTATTCAAAAAAAAGAGCACCAAAATGACATTTTCTTCACAAAACAGTATTTTTGTTCCCAAAAGTTTCATACACAGAAAACAGCACCAGCATCATTTTCTGTGGAAAACACACACGTGAGTTTGTGTGTGTGTTGTGCGTGTGCGCATAGAATAAGTCCTGAATCGTGTATATTGTTTAAAAACTATGCCGTTTCACAAGACCTTCTTACAAAGAAGAGACTTATGGTAAACCTATCCAATACTTGCCTGGGATAACATTGCTTAAAAAGGTTTACATTCCTACTTTGCAGGGTACTGTGTACATGCTACCATGTGATGATGTAAATCTTCATAAATTTCATTCTTGCAGGTAAAAAGGAATAATTTTATCCCTTTTCGCTGCCTTATGAGAAAGTCATTGAAAATTGCATAGTCTTTGAACACTGTTATGTTTTGAGACTGTGTGAAAAAACAAAACGAAAATGAAAAACAGTACATATTTTCTATATTTGCACCTTTTCTATGTAGGAAAGTAGTTTCCTATGCAGAAAACATCCTTTGTTTTGTGTGTGTATATATGTCCTTGTCTGCTCAGTCAAACACTCACACACAAACTGCATGGACTTTTGCACAGAATAGGGCCTAAACCACAAATATCCTTACCCATCAGTATTTCTCTTGTTAGTGTTTGTCATCTCTCAAGAAACCTGATTTTTTTACTTCTGATTTCAAATGGGGTTCAGTTTTCCCTCATTCCTACTGCCATGGCAAGAACAGTAGTTCTTCAACAGGTGAGTCAACATGGAGGAGACTTCAATGAAGGTGGTAAGTATGTCAGTCAAAATAGAAGAAAAACTTCCCCACATTCTATCTTGCAAATATAGTATGCCAATAAACACAGCAGCTAAGTTAATCTCATATATACAAAGAGGTAATGTGAAGTAAATATTGCAAAAAATCAGATCAAAAGAGATAGGAGACATTTGCTGGAAATAGCATGAAGCACATTGATTGCACTAAATAAATTACCGATTTTGATGGTGGTGTAGATAAACATAAACACAAGTGATTGCTTTGGTGAATAGCACACCAATGAAAATCAAGAATTCAGGCTAAACAAACAATGTGACATCAAACAAATGAAATCTGTAAACACAAAATAACAAGAGCAGAGCTTAAAACTGAACAAATGCAATTGTGTTTATTGTTGCTTTTCTCTAAGATGTAAGAAAAAGTAAACATAAGTATCTTAGGTAAAGAAAGTATTCAGGATTCTTATAACAACCGTGCAAATACTAGATTTATTAATGTATTTTTTTAAAAAGAAAAGAAACAAAACTTTTAAAGTGCATACACAAATGCACACAATAGTATATATTAACACATTGGGTGTTTTCAGATTCCCATCTTTGTTTGCATTTAGTCTCATTTGTTGTAATGTATTGAGCTGACTTCATGTTTCCCACTTGTTCAGCCTTGAAAATTGTCACAGCCGCCTATTTGTTCTGAAGTTTCCATTTTATTGCTCTGACCTTCATAACACTGTAAAGAAAAGGAGGCTTTTTCCCCCTTAAAGATTCACACATAATACAAGAACAACAAGGTGTTCTCATCTTTCTTCAGTATTTTGTATTTTCTTTCTTTTGTTCAATTATTATTACAGTTCTGCTTCTCTTCCCGTATCTTGTTTAGCCATGCTTCCTTTTCAGTATTTTTCCTTATAACATCTAACCTGGGATATCCTTGAACTCTCATCTTCCATGTTTTATAAACAAAACACTGTATGTAGTCTTGAAATATGTGTCCTGTTACTGCTTTTCTGTCCTGGTGCTTCTATAGTTCTCCATTTGAGGTTCTGTTGGCATTCTTTCCACAAGGCCATTCTTCACTGATGGAATGCACTTAAGATCTAAATGCTGTAATTCTCGGGGTCAGTGGGAGTCACATATTTATATCTTTCACTTTCATAACTAAAAGATCAAGTGACAATTTTTATATCTGAATCACTGGAAAAATGTTAAAGATTTACTTTTGTAATTCTTCATGTCTCCTCAAAGAGAAGAAAATTTCCATGAAGTGAGTTCATCTATTAGAAAGGAGAACTTATCACACGAGAACTTACTGTCAGGGAACCACTGGGGAAAGGTTTGGTAAGTGTGCATGTGTGTAACCCTTTAACGCTTCCCCAGTGCTAGAGAATTGTGAGTTCCCTCTAGAATCCCTGAATTGTTCAGGGAGAGTGACTTTCCCATAAACGCTAATTTTCATTTATGGAAAGTCACTCTCTCTGAATGATTCAGGGATGCTAGAGGGAGCTCATGATTCCCCAGCGCTGGAGAAGTGTTAAAGGGTTACACACATGCACACTTGCCAAACTTTTCCCCAGTATAGAATCATAGAGTTGGAAGAGATCACAAGGGCCATCCAGTCCAACCCCCTGCCATGCAGGAAATCTAAATCAAAGCATTAGTGACAGATGGCCAACCAGCCTCTGTTTAAAGACTTCTAAGGAAGGCGACTCCATTACACTCTGAGGGAATTTGTTCCACTGTCGAACAGCCCTTACTGTCAGGAAGTTCCTCCTAATGTTGTGGTGGAATCTCTTTTCCTGTAGCTTGCATCCATTGCTTTGGGTCCTAGCCTCTGGAGCAGCAGAAAACAAGCTTTCTCCCTCCTCAGTATGACATCCCTTCAAGTATTTAAACAGGGCTATCATATTACCTCTTAACCTTCTCTTCTCCAGGCTAAACATCCCCAGATCCCTAAGTCATTCCTCATAGGACATGTTTCCAGACCCTTCACCATTTTAGTTGCCCTCCTTTGGACATGCTCCAGTTTCTCAACATCCTTTTTAAATTGTGGTGCCCAGAACTGGACACAACATTCCAGGTGGGCCCTGACCAAAGCAGAATACAGTGGCACTATTATTTCCCTTGATCTAGACACTATACTTCTATTGATGCAGCCTAAAATTGCATTGGCCTGAGTTCCCTGATGGTAAGTCCTCATGTGGAATAAGGGTAAGCAATCTGGAGATACACTCAAAATTGTCTGAAGAAAAGACTGGTGATATATTTGAAAATAAATATTTTCAATTAACACTGATGATGAGAGGTAGTTTCACGTCTGAATATCTTGGGGGGGGGGAGGTGACGTGTTCAATGGATATTTTTTTCCCCAATTCTGTATGGTTTTCACCCTCCCTGTTTTGAAAAAGTTCCACACAGCAGAACAATAGTTTGAATGTCTATTCAAGGCTTCATCTGATAATTCAAAGCTCAGAATAATTTACCCAACCTTTGCATCAGTACTTAAAATCATGGATGGAGACAAATACAAGCTTTATGTCTTTATATCCTGTACACTGTTGCAATGTGTATAGATGGTAGGCCTCACTTTTCAATGTGGCCACAATGGTTCTAAAACCACATGCCTAAAATTTATCCTTCAGTAAGAACCATTGGTAAAATGATTACACTGAAGACCATAGTAAGTTTGTACTTGATAAGAGCAAAACCTTCTGTGTGTCTGTTGTATGAGGGAGAAACTAGATTTGTTAAACTGAGGGACCTTACAGTTTTGTAAATCCCATAAAGGTAAAGAGGCAAGCACTTAGAAGGCTCTTAGGTAGGTAAAAGCCCCACACCCTGCTTGAACCATTTTTGCCTAATGGATATGAAAGCAGATCCCACCTTTGTAAAAAAAAAAAAATGTCCCATCATTCGAAAGCTCTCAAGGAGTGGTTGGTCCAAGATGGTAATGCCAGAATCCCAAATAAGGTGAGACAGAATGGTATGATTAATAGGATTATCATAAATCCTAAAAAAACAATCCAAAGTTGTCAGCCAAGCTAGATGTGACTGATCTCCTTAAATCTGATTTAATGGTATGTTTGAGTTCACATTTCAACCAGCAATCAAACACAGAAGGAGCTGTAGAATCAAAGAATCCATGAAGAATTCTTTGAAGAAGAGAAGGTAGCCTGGACAAGAGAAGGTTAAGAGGTGATATGATAACCCTGTTAAAATATTTGAAGGGATGTCATATTGAGGAGGGAGCAAGCTTGTTTTCTGCTGCTACAGAGAATAGGATTCAGAGCAATAGATTCAAACTATAGGAAAAGAAATTCCACCTCAAAATTAGGAAGACTTTCCTGACAGTAAGAGCTGTTCGACAGTGGAACACACCCCCTCGGAGAGTGGTGGAGTCGCCTTCTTTGGAGGTATTAATCAGAGACTGGATGGCCATCTGTCAGGAACTTTGACTAATGGTTCCTGAATGGCAGTGGTTGGACTAGAAGGCCCTTGTGGTCTTCTAAAACTCTATGATTCTATAAGCCTGACTGAGAAATGAAATAACAACCAAATGGACAGTAACTGTCCTGGGTATGAGGACTACTCTGAAAGGTATTCAGTTAACTGAAGGATCCTTGCCTCAATAGTGGATGTAGTGCTGGTCCCCATCTTAATGATGAAAACTCCCCAAAGGACTGAAAGATGTGTGACCAAGTAAATGGGGTTTAAAACTGCCTGCACTGTGTAGGACTCTCATGAGGTCCTTTACAAGTATATGAAAGACTGATTCATGTATGGTACCAAAGATCTGAACTTCTCCACCTGAAAGCTAAAGAGAATACCTGCTACATTAATTGCAACTCCTGTGAAGATCTGCTATAG
>NC_056524.1:130439371-130446175 GCF_019175285.1 Sceloporus undulatus | reverse complement strand
ACAGAAGCACCAACACAAGCTCCTCCCCAGCCTCCTTACCTTATGACAGCAGGAGATCTGGGGGTGAGTACAGAAAACATATTTAATCAGAAAACAATCTTTTTTTGCTCTTGAATTCTTTCCACCAGAAGTGAATCATCACAAGAAGGGAGGGGGAATCTGGATATTTGTGTTCTTTGCTTATCCCCAGATCTATCCATTGCTCTGGCCATTTTCCTGAGCACCAGTTACATCAGATGAATACCTCAAACCACAGGGCTATCTGAAATATGAAAGTGGCTAAGAAAATCAATCTTAAACCAAGATTATTCTTGCCATAGAGGGGGAAAGCATTAAAGTTGGGGGAGACTGATATACCATATCCTGAGATTCTTTTGTATGCTCTGTGTTATAAGCAATCACTGGGAAAGATACATTCTCAGCTATGCTTCTGGCCAATCATGCACAGCAGGCTTCCACAACAGGTGCTCAGATCGAAATCATATTGTTACTCCTAGCTAGAGTAGACCCATTGAATCAATATGTCCCTGTGTGTGTGTGTGTGTGTGTGTAATTACCAGATTACCTTTATTCAACAGTCCTATTCTACTTTGGAATAACAATAAATTTTTGGCCCCAGTTTATTAAGTCCTGAGATTCCTAGAGAAATTCCAGATGCTCATTTGGAGAGCCTGTCAACAGAAAATTATACAGTAGATGATGTGGGAATTTTTGTATTTTAATTCAGTGACCCTCATGGAGTGATAAGCAGAAGCATAATTAGGGGGTGCACACCAGTCTCTGTCCCCATGCACACTCCCCATCCTTGTACGTGCTTCCATTCCTCATGCAGTCCTAGAGCACCACTCTCTGTCCCTGTGCACCACTCTACATTCCCACATGCTCTCCCCATCCTGTCCTTTTCCTCTTCAAGATAAGGCAGGGACAGCACAGAGGGAAGGAGTGTGCTGCACTGGAAGCTCCTCCCCTGGAAACCTCACTCCCTGGAAGCCCCACCCCTGCACTAGGTGACACCAGGTGCAGGGATGCCACTGGTGATAAGGAGAAGGGTTTTTATTTTTGCTTTTCTTATTTACTAAGATTTATATGGTTTGTCGCTAATTAGAAACCAGAAACATGGAGAAATCAAATCATGTTTGTAAGTTGATTTACAGTTAAAGTAACAAAGGCAGGACAAAGGAAGACAGATGAATAGATAACCAGTCACATCAGTATATCAAAAGTACTTAACATAGTGTTGCTAAGGATAAGTTTTAACTTCTGCATAAATAATGTCTTAATCACACTTTTTTTTAATGCTGTAGGTTACCTTGGATTTTGCATAGGGAGAAAAGCAGGATTTAAATAAAACAATTAATTAAATAAGTAAATGAGTTCTAAAAATGGAGCATGCCTTGAAATCATACCTGGTTGTTTTAAAAGTCTCAGAGACATGGTATTTTAGAAACAATATCCAAAAGTTGCAGTATAATGTTTTTTAAAGATTTCTAACTTTACCTCCAGTAACCATAATGACACTGTATTAATCATATCAAAATCAAAATCATCATTCTAGAACTGAAATAATCATTTCTTTGTTTCTTTGTTAAGGCTCCTTGTGTGTATCCAACTTTTCAAGATGGATGATATTTCTTATATCTGATATCTATGTTTAGTTGTTTTTGCAAGGGCTATAACAACTCTGGGGCACATTTATCACATGCACTTAGATTAAGAAGACTTGGCCATTTTTTAATGTTTGTTAAAGAGTTTTAGTTTTGAGCTAGCCTGGCAACCAATCCCAATACATCCTCTTTTATCATTTTTTTCCAATTTTGCTTTTCTTGAACCATCTTTAAATGAATTGTTCTCCTATCAACAACTCCATAGTAGAAATCATAGAACCTTGTAATTGTCCAGTGAGCTGATCGACAAGATAACTACCTTGCATGGAGTATAATCATTCTTATTACAATGTTGTCAGCTTAACATAAATTGATAAGGTAATATAGCTAATCAAAACCTCTCAACAAAATTTTAAAAAACCACAAATCTTCACACCAAAAAACTCCTAAAGAGTACTTGGCTGCCCATTCCTTAAAGGTGCTGATTGTAACAAACGCTGTCAAGGTGACGGAACAACTTATCAGCATGGTCTTGTCAATGTCTCATAGGACATTAAACTTGAACCTGGAAAACCTTGCAAGTTGAAATCTAGGAAATGGATTGGCAGGAGCTGAAAGGTGTCTCGAACTGGGATTTTGCCATAAGCACACTTTCATATGCATAAAACCATACCTGATTGACTGTGATTGAATGATACATATCACAACAAGGAGAGTTCCAGTGTCATGACATTATTCACACATAAGCTTTTGAGGTATGATGTTGGATGGGCCTATGGTAGTGATGTAGGGCAAATTCACAAATTTTATGCCCTTAATAAGAAATGGTGTTTCATTATCAGCATGGCAAATCCAACTGAGATTTTCATGTTTCAGGAGGACAATTTCTCTTTTTGTTTTGGTTCTGTTGACATGGGGAGAGAATCATTTGAAACATAAACATTTGTAGTGGATCCTCCCCACCACAGAACCAGTCTATTTTTCATAAATAGACAAAAAAGCATAAATAAATTCCCCTCCCACAAAGTTCCAAGATGTGAAAAGCTGTTATAAATGCTTTTTAAAACCCTCTCTTAATCTCACCCATAAGGCGAAAACCTTCGGAATTATACATTCTTGCATGCAAGAGTGAAATAAACAAAGATTTAATTCATAGCTTATGTTTTCCTAGAATACCCCCTCAGACCAAGTAATGATACTTATGCAAAGAATAAACAACTGTAGAAATCTAGAATTTGAGGAGAATGGTATGACAACATACCTGTTTTGTGTGGGTCTTATTTTCCAGGGAGATGGAGAATCTCCCTCACCTGCAGTCTGAAATGGTACATATGTTTTACCACCTCATATACTTTTCTGAGATATAAGCTGCTACCTATTCAGCACAAGAAGAAGATGTGCAGAAATGTGGAAATGCCCTTCTGCCATGCAATATAGGAGAAACGTAATGATTTTTTAGTAATAAAATTTGCCTGTTGTCCAAAATAGGAGTGATGTTTTAAAACATCCAAGTTTCCATTGTTTATGGGTACACAGAGCCTAGTCAATGCTGAGGCATTTGAGAAAGTGTCTTTCCACTACCCCCAGCAAATTCTTTCAGGTTTTGTGCTACTCTATGCCTCAGGTTTCACCTGAACATGTTGATATTCTCACAGTGCTTTTCAGTGTGCCTTTAGGGTTCCAACTCTGTCAGCCTTTACTCATCTGATTTTGCTTTCAGAAGATATGATGATACTTCTTTAATGGGAAAAGTACAGGCGTACCAACATATGAGATCTTTAATGCAAGATACACTCTCTTTTCATGTCATGTTTTAAAGTGGAAATGTTTGATTCATTATGAATATGGCCCAAAATTTGGCAGTGCAGTGGTAATTTAAAAAACAAAACAAAACAGGTGGGGTTGTTTTGTTTGGGAGGGGAGTTGCAATTGCTACAAAAGTCACAGTACCAACCAGACACATGGGGCATGTCAGCACTGCCAGTGGGCTGCTTGCATCTATAGCTGGATTAAAGTAGACAGACTGTGACTGAACAAAAATAAAGAAAGTAGTTCACCCTGAAAAGAATGTCATCCTGATCAAATGTATTTCTACTTTGGAGGAAAGAAAGTACAGTCAGTTCAGAATGCTGCAAAAAAGAAAGAAAGAAAAGGCAGGGGAAGGAACTTGAAATCTCAACTGTTTTGAGACTTACTCCCCATCCCTAGTTCTGTTATACTTTTACCACTTGTTTCAGCATAGGAAGAATTCTATATGCTAACTAGGAACCAGAAGCATTGGTACAAATGCAGTTCATCTTAGAACTTCATCCTATGGAAAGTGATCAGCACGTTTCTCAAAAGACTAGGTGATTGAGGGACCGGTGAATGTTTGGCTTCGATAAGAAAAGTGGGGTGCTTCCTGGAGCAAATCTTCCGGCCAACTACTTGAGGATTCTGAGAAGTGCATACAAAAAATAAAACCTTTTCAGCTCTTTGTAGCCATAGGCCGGAGTTGAATTCAATGAGATGTTTTCAAAAAATGAATTTTACTATGACAGAAATCTTGGACTAGGCTAACTGTTGGCAGGTTAGAGGCATAAGTGGTATTTTTAAACTCTTTGCTATACAACTATCAAATGAGGATTTGAGGGTTTTAGTGTAAGCAAAGGTGGGCTCTGGGAAAGTATTGTGTTGATAAGGAGCACCAGTTGGGTTCTCTGCTGAATGCCTCAGGAATCAGAGCTATGCAAAGGAGGAAATTATTTTAATGATCCCAGAGGACTAAGGTCCAGTAGGATATACCAAAACTGAAACATCTGTAAAAGATCGACCTTCATAATAAAAGACTGAAGTTTTTGACTAGGCTGTGAAATTCCATAGATTATTTACACTTCTGTCTAGGAAAATGAATGATAAGAACACAGGGTGGGGTTTACCTTGCCCATTCCTGAACCAGGACCCAAGGTGGCCCACAAACAACCCAATCCTGTGTGACTGGAGTTGTAGCATATTCAGTTATGTTCAGTGTGATTAGTCTCCACTTGTACAGGTCTAACATACTATGCAATTTAGCTCATATTCAGTTATTGCCTCCACATGTGCAATAAACATACTGACTGGAGAACAAGACTGATGGTGCTTTCACCCTGACATTACTGTACTATGTCTGTGGGACATCTAATGCACTAAGAGCTACTAAATGCCTATGTACCATTTTATTCACAAAGTTGCCAATCTATTACATACAGAAAGTATGTGATCCCAGAAGAACACACGGGTGAGAGGTGCATCCTTCCACTTGCACTAAGAAGCAACAGATATACATATGTATCATCACTAATACTCTGTGTGTGTGCGCGTGCGCGCTTATCATCATGGGTGCTGTAACTAGCAATCATGTGTGGTTCAGAAATGAACCCTGGGATTCACAGTTTTAACAAGGAATTTTCAAAGTAAAGTGGATATTATCACACTACACTCTTAAAGTGTTGCTATTCCACGTTAACTGCTCTGGTTGCCTCCTGCTGCATTCTGGATTTGCAGTTTAAGGAGTGGCATTTATAACATTCAGCCAGAGAAGCTTTAGGCCTCACTGAACTACAAAATCCAGAATGCAACAGAAGGCAGCCAGAGCAATTAAAGTGAAATAGCAATGCTTTAAGAGTGCAGTACGATAATCTCAGAAACATATAACAGACATAAGTTCAGTAATATACCAAAAACAGTACTGACTAGGAGGGGCAAGAACCATAAGCAATGATTTGGTTTGCCCTGATAGTTGTTGAAATCAAATAGTGGTACTAAAATCTATGGAACATCTAAATTATCATCTTCGTCATATAACCAATGGGATGTATTTCACAGAGGCTATAATACTTTAGACGCTGCTGTGATTTAATGCCTCCAGGAAACGCCTTTTAGAAATGTTGTGCCTCTCTTGTAATGACATTTTGTATCTGCCTTTTGTCCATTTCCCTTTTTTGCCCTGAAGGGAGCCATACTGAACACAAACCCACAATTCCCATCTGTGTATTATCTGAACTGTATTCAACTGCTTTCAACAGCTTTCACTTTTCTTTTCTCATTTCCTTCACAGCTGAAATTATTTACCTCCTGCAGGATGCATTTTGCTTTCCCTGATTTTACCTTGTTTTTAACTGGCTTTGTACATTTATGCAGCTTAATGGTTTCTATATTGTGAAATGCTAAAGTATCCACCAAAGATAGGAACCCATGGGCAATGTTACATTATTATACCTTAGGTGAGCTGGGACAATCAAATTTGAAGTCCAAAACCCAAATAACTCTTTCAAGCAAGGCCTGTGATTGCTCAGCACAGCAGTATCTATTTTGGAAACTCTTAATGACAATCTAATAGATGGCACAGGTTGTCTGAGACAGAAAATATTAAAATAACTAATGGATGCCCATAATGAAACTGAGAGGGAGGAGGGAGTGAGCTTTCCATCCTACTGTGTCCTTCTCAACCAAGATGAGAACATCTAAACACCTGTTCCTCTTCTTTTCATTTTGCCACAGTAAAGTAGGTTATGCTCTTAACTTACTTTTCTTCAGTAAGACAGATATTAGGAATCTATTTCCTTCCATTCCTTCTCACAAAGGCTTGAGTCAGGGATGTAAGGGACAAAGATGACATGTACTAAGATATGTCTCAGTTGGAACAGCAAATGAAACAAAGGGTTTTTCACCTACCCTACCCATGCCACGTTTCATAGTATTCAATGTCAGACAAGTTAGTTTGGCACCTTAGAAAGAATAAGGTTATGGGGAGATCTAGGGGGAAAATACTATTCTTTGGCAGGATGTGGACCACCCCAAAAGGGCGGTCTATCTGCACCTTGTTTTGCTGCGTGAGGGATCTGTAGCGGACAAACCGCACGGCTCCCTTGTGCAGCAAAAAGAAACCACAGAAAGTGGGTTCTTTCTGCAGTGCCATTGTGATGCTGCAGTGCACCAATGGTGCACTCATGGCATCACAATGACACTGGGATGTGTGGATGCTAGGCATCCATAACGTCAAAATGGTGGAGCCCGTGTGTACAGGGTGCCGCCATTTTGATGCCCTCATCACGTGCTAGGGGTGAGGCACATATGGGCGGTGCGCCCTCTTTCAACCCCCAGCACATGACGAGGGTCCACTTTAGGCCTGTCTAGATTGGGCCTTAGTTGGATATTTGGTAACATCTATTTTTTAAAG
>NC_056524.1:130408374-130439361 GCF_019175285.1 Sceloporus undulatus | reverse complement strand
TATATATATATATATATATATATATATATATATATATATATATATATATGTTAATAAATATTCTTTTAAAAGAAAGAATACTTTCTTTTTTTGGCAGTAAAGTATGGAAACAAATGACTAAAAATCTGCTGCTCAATCATGCCATCACTTTCTGAAACAATTGCCTCAATCTGCCCAAAGTTCAGGCATATCCCCTATTAATTCTGTCACTAAAGAGAAGTTTGTTTATCCCTATTCCCAAATGATCAGGACAACGTATATGGTATCTCTCCACCTCATCCTTAATGTTAGAAAAAGATAAAGATATAGCCATGTTGAGAGAATAACAACCTGGATAGCTTTGTGGATCTGTATAAATAAGGAACTGAAAGCTCATACCCAAGCAGTGAATAGAAAGGAGACAAGCTCCACATGCTGTAAGATGGTCAACTGTTTATTCAGTGTTTAAAAAGCTCAGCATGTTTTGGCCACACTAGGCCTTCTTCAGGGACTGAACAATTATAAATACACTTAAGATACAGTATTTAAAAAGATAGGACAACACTCAAACTATGATACACAATATCCTTATAGAGTTTATCAACATTAAACATAACCTTTGAGAGAAATCACTGGAGTTGTAACTTTCCAAATTACAGGACCATAGAGATAAAGGGACCAGACAGTGTAGAATTTCTGTATATATACATATTGCAGATGATCCTGGAAAGGTAAAACCAATGATATGACTTGGCACAGGACACAGGGACAAATTATGCAATCTCTCCTGACATTTGCTCAGGCTATTCATGTTATTAAATAATTATATTACATTTATACCCATACATGTGTTTTTGGTATTCCAAACCCGTATTTTTCTCCAGAATGTAAAATGGGGTGGGAAGATTTTTTTAAAGAACACAGCAGGCGAGATGTTGAACACTTTCCTAGCTAATTCTTTTTTCTTTCTATCCTTTCAACTTTGCCCCTTTTCATCAGGTTTAGCTCTAACACTGGTTTTCCCAGCTAAGTGTTATTGGGAAAAGACTTAACAGGGGGAGGAGAGACTAGCAATATGAGGAAAGAGTTAAACACATTATGGATCCCCCCATTGGTGGAGCTGTTGGATGGGGAGCACACTTTGCTGACCTCCAGGACCACAAGACCAAATTTAAAAGTATACCCTGACTTGCAAGCCACAGTAATTGGAGTCTGATGGAGGGGCCAGAGGCCTTTATATGCCCTACTGCCCTCAGCTCCTGATTCTTTTGCTTTTGCGTTCAACCCACTGTCTTGCCACTGACACAGTGTGAAGTCTCTTAGGCGGGGTACAGACCACCGCTTTGCGGCGGTCTGCCGCCGCCGGTAGGTCCGCGGGGGAGCCGGAGCCTTCAGACAGCGCGGCTCCCACGCGGACCGAAAAAGAAGCTCCAAAATGGAGCTTCTTTTTGAGTTGCGTTTGTGACGTAGCGAGGTGCCAGGGGCGCACTCGCTACGTCATAAAGGCTGCGACACGTACGGACGCTCAGCGTCCGATACGTAAAGATGGCGGCGCCCGTATGAACAGGGTGCCGCCATCTTGTACGTATTCAATACGTACTAGGGTTAGGGGGGTGCGGAAGCACCGCCCCTTCCTAACCCTAGTACGTATTGTATACGTACTATTTGGCGGTCTGTAACCCGCCTTAGTCACTTCTGGGCCAGATAGGAATTTTTTCCCTTTTCCACAGTTTTTTTTTTCTTTTGCCTACCCCAACTATCACAGTCAGACTTGGGCAATTGGCTTAGCTGGTGTCTAAATAGATTGTCATCTAATAGATAGTGGGAGAGAATTTGAGTTTGGTGAGCACCTAGGTCACCGTTTTGGTGATAGGGTGATCTCTGTAACTGCCCGTTTAAGTCTTGGGCCTGAAGGATAAACCCTCTCTTTAAGACTCAGGGATTTGGAGAGAGACCTTCTAGTTGGCTTTCCTGATGTGGCTGGCCAGGGAATAACCCAGCATTTGGTTTCTCCCTGGGGCTCATGTGTTATCAACCTGGGGAAGCTGCAGAGGAGGTCGGCAGTGGGGACCACCTGCTACAGCTGTTCCCACACTAAGGGTCTGGACAGACCGGCACTTTCTGCCAGCCTGGGCCCAAACTAGGGTTGCAGTAGGGCGAAGCGTTAACACGCTCCCAAACGCTACCGTGAACCACGGGCGCCATCTTGGCATTTACCCATTTACATGGGTTTTGCCACGATGATGTCCACCATACGCAGTACCCAAACAGCACAGTGCACAAGGGGCATCATAACTAGGGTTGCCATAATTGTCCACTAAAACCCAGGGAAAAATGTAGGACAAATTCTAGACCAAACTGTAGAACAACTGCAGGACAAAACTCAGCCCAAAATGTAGGACATTTAAGAAAAATGAAGGATCTTAAATGTCCTACATTTTGGGCTGAGTTTTGTCCTGCAGTTGTCCTACAGTTTGGTCTAGAATTTGTCCTACATTTTGTCCCGGGTTTTAGTTGACAATCATGGCAACCCTTATCGTAATGCCACACAACGGCAGTTATGGCACCTGTTCTGTGGCACAAAAAGAAGCCCCATTTGGGGGCTTCTTTTTGAGCTGTGTGCAGATGTGTGGTGCTGCGGCCTGCTTCCGGGGCAGAAAGGGGAGGCGTCTCACTCCCCTTTTCTGTCAATCTGTCTAGCCCCGGAGTTACTCCCTCTTAGTTGCAGTTCTCCTAAGAACACTAATAATTTAGTAAATAGGTAATATAATAAAGTGGGCCTTATTTCAAACCCATTATCTGTGTCTGGCCTCTTTATTCATGGTTTGGTCAGCAAACACACTTTCCACCTGCTTCTTTCTTCACTTGTCCTTTGTTCACTGGAAGCAACCATTCCATTGGGTTCTGCCTTACACTATATTACATCACAGTGAACTTTATCACATAGCGTTATGATAACATTCCAGGAACTGAATGAGAACGGAACACAGCAAAGTTTACTGCATGGTTTGGTTCCCATCGATTTCCCATTCTGACCTCAAAGTGTTCCAATAGCATTCCAGGGTGAGAATGATGAGAAACAGTTCTCGGACAGATGGAACATTATCATACCGGAACATGAAAAGTTAGTACAGTAATCCCATCCATTCTATCCTTTCTGTCAGTCCTGGAAGTTGTCTGAGGTAAAAAGATGATAGAGTGATGACATCATGGCATCGTGGCCCAGCTAAAGAAATGTGCATGTGCCACAGCAGTACGATATGGGAATACACTTGGCAAAAACACCCATTGAAAGGGGGTGTTGTGCAATATAATATGTTCTCAATACATTATCATCCCATTATTACTTCTCTAAGAAGTCTATTGCACCGGGGATAAAACGTTTCCCAATGCGTTACAGTGTGCATGCGTGGGGGCGCGCACAGAGCGTGATGGGACCCCGATGGGGCCCAGAACGCTAGTTTACTGCATGGTGGAATGCCACCACTGAGCGTTCCAATTCGGTTCCCATCGGGTTCCAGGGGACGCCATTTCTGGAGACGCTTTGAAACCATCCCCAGAAATGGTGTTCCCTGGAACTCAATGGGAACGCAATGCAAACGCTTAGTGGCAGTAGCGGCGTTCCACCGTGCAGTAAACTATCATTTTGGGCCATCAGGTTCCCATCACGCTCCGTGCATGCCCCCGCACGTGCACATTGTAACACATCGGGGAATATTTTATCCCCGGTGTAATAAACTTCTAAGTCTTGTTCCCAGATCATTCCACCACAGAACGTTTTCAGAACTCAATGTCTCTCAAGTTTAATTCATCAAGTTTATAAGGCCAGCCCTACAATTAGGACGATCTAATCACAGTGTCTGGGCATCAGATTCTATGTGGAGGGCATTTCCTTGATTCCCTGACTATTCCACTTTCTCAGATGATAAATTTTGTGTACCACTGGGACCAGTCTGCATTCCCTAAACTAGCTTACTGTCCTAAAATGTGGTGATCCATAATCAGTGTAGCGGGAAGATTTATTGATTAACCATGTTGACTTCTGAACATGGTGTGTGTGTGTGTGGTGTGGTGTGTGTGTGTGTGTGTGTGTGTGTGTGTGTGTGTGTTGCACGTGCCAGCTTACCATTCTCAGGAGCCAAAATATTTTGGACTGTCCTGGAATTTAAACACAAGAAAAACAGTGTTTTCACATTGACATTCCTGAGGGAGAGCTATGAAAGTTAGTTGCCACATAAAACAAGAACAGGTCTTGTGAAGCTTTGAAAAGTTAAACATTTGGTGGGACTCAAGATTTTATGGACTAGCATCCACTTCATCAGATGGACAAAGTGCTATCCTTGGACATCAGGTTTAGAAAGAGTTTACTATTGATTACTTTACTTCAAACCCTTTGCAAGTAGCATCCTGTCTGAGTCTCATTTCCATATAATGTGAGGAGAGTAAGAGATATGTGGCTTCTGCTTCATTCCTACCATCTTCGTCTAGAATTCCTGTAGATGCACACTTTTTCTCCTGAACAACACCAGACCATTTAAAAAATAAACAAACCAAGATGAGAAGAAACAAATTCATTATGGCCTCAGCGGCAAGGAGTTCACACCCTGCAGCAAAGAATTTGATTAGTTTTACCTTCTTGGGCACTTGCTAATGCTATTATCTGTAATGCAATCTTCAATTCGCCTCATAAAAATAAGTTCAGACTCCAGCTATGACCTTTTTCCTCTGTTTATGGAGTGAATTCCATCAGCCAGCTACAGGCTGTGCAAGAAGCATTTCTCTCTAATTTGTCTCAGACGTACTTGTCACTAATTTAATCAAATGCCCCCTCTTAGAGACCAGTACTGAAACATGTAATGGGGGATAGGGAAGGGGAGAAAAGAGTTTTTCATTTGTTTGTTTTTGTAGCAGAGATGAATATGAAAAGATTGTTGAAGTCAAATATTTTGAAAAGCTAGGCTCCAAGAGTCTGCCTTTTTATGACCATTTGGATCTTCAAGTAGATGTTCGCAAACAAATGAATTAAGTCAAGCAAGCAGGGCAAGAAAGTCTTTATCTTAAGTTCTCTGAAATGTCCTTCCAGATAAGTCACAATGGCCTGTTACAGACAGCCAAAATAAAGCTGCTTCGAGTCACAGTGGAGGTATGGTGTTTCAATTATGCATGCATCCTAAGAGTCCAGAAGTCGCACCAAAGCCACATTCCAGACTGGAGATATTATATTTGAGAACTCATGAAGATCTGGTATATTCCAAGGTGGTCAAAGGGAAAACCATCCCAGTTGATAAAAAGGATAAAGAAGGGAACATAGTGTTTTAAAGATTAATTTGTATGGTTTCAGTGTTAGCAGTCTGTTGGTATTTTGTGGTGCAATAAATAGGTAACAACTAATTTTGTGGTACTTGTATCTCTTGTTGTATGACGTCTAGGTTCTATCCTTTAGACTGCATTACAGTGACCTTTAGGGAATTGCAGCAATGAGTCTCTCTAGGGTATTTTTAATTAGCTCAATTAATTACAAGCAACCCTTATGGAACCGTTTCCCATCTGTATACTGAGAGTACAAAGAACAAAGGAATTTTGCAAAATTCTCCAAATTAAGTGTTTCTTTTATTTGGGGGAAAAATCACACCCCAATCCAGTTCACTCACACATGCATACAAGGACTAAGGAAATCAGGAGTTAGCTTGGGAATAGTTAGAGGCTGAACTAACAGCGATATTCTTCTGTTTGATGTGCTTATGGGATAGTGTGGCCACAACTTCTTGTTTCGCGGATCATGGTTGCCCACATTTGGGGCCATAGGAAGAATGCACACATCAAAATTTGGAAGATTTCTGCTTAGTGTAACAGATTCCTCCTATGAAAGCTTTGTCTATGTAAACAATAGGGATAAAATTAAAAATGTCACCCAAAATAAATATATTGAGTATGTTGGAAGAAAAGGTGGAAAGATGTTATGGAAAGATTATATTTTATATGATTTTGGCAGCTAGAATTATTCTAGCCAAAAAATGGAAAGATAGAAATATACCAGATATAGAAGAATGGAAAGAAAAATCAAAGAGTGCATGATAAATGATAAACTAATGATGCTTTTGAGGGGAATCTCAAAGCCTGGACAAAGGTCTTTGATTGCTTGTGTGATGTAAATAAAGGCTTGAGTTTTTCTGAATGTGGAAATCTGGTCTGACAACAACAAAGAGGAAATAGGGAAGGGGGTAAGTTGTTCACCAGCTCATTAATTTTGAGACCTGAGATAAACATTTGTTTGTTGGAGGTGATGATGATAGTCCCATCAGCAACTCTCAAACTACCTGTGGGGAATTTCTGAAGGTGTTGTTTTCCAAGGCTCTTGTGAGGGCAGACTCATGTGCCTAGCTGACCCACCTCAAAGCAGTGGCAGCTAGCTGGCAGGTCATGGGGTTACTCCACACACATCAACATTTAGAAAAATCCAGATTCAGTAACACATTCATCACATTATTATAAACACCTTCCATAAATTAGTGGTTAAGAATAATTAGGATTATTTTAATATGACCATAAGAGCCGGGCAATTCTTAGAGCTATATTCTGGGAAAGGTAACTTTTTCCCCTCTCTTAAGTGATTGGGAGAAGCAGTGTTCATAAAACATCACCACAATTCTGAAAATAAATGTGTAAATTGGGCTCAAGAAATGGGCAAGAAGTGCATGATCCCATTTAAAAAAAGCTGTGAACATTGATAAATAGGATGGTCTGAACTATGTAAGTTAACCATAGTGGCTGTGCCCTAGTACAGTATACCCACTGTTAATTAACAACTGATATTTCATGCTTATTAAAGGCTCCAGTGGTTGTAAAAGGAAACTATTACATTTCTGGTTGTCTGGATATATTTTAAAGGCATTGTTTTAAGTAATTCTTGATATTTACACAACTTACTGCAACTTTGCTAATGAATAATAACAACAGTAACAATAATAAGGGCAGGAGTAATCAGCCAGAAAGTAGGTTTGACAAGTGATGTCCCTGAAAAGTGTTGGATAATTTCAAAAACTGTTGGCATCAAAGAGTATTGAAAAGTGGCTGCCACTCAGCTATACTTTACTCAGCAAACTACTTGTATGATTTATATATAATCAATTTCAGACTGGCTTTCTTCCAGTACAGAATATGGAGACATTTTGCCAGAAACTTTGTAATGACCTAGCTCATTGTGCCTGCTAACAGGAGTGACTTTCTGATCTTCTCCTGCAGGACTAATCAATGGAATTAGCCTGTCCTGACTGTGAGAGTGTCATTGTACTTTGGAAATACTGTCAGTCAAACTCACTTGTTTGCCTAAGCTGTGTAAAATTTTAGGCTGAAGCTTGTTTCCTGGAATATAAGGAAGTCTGAGCTTCAATGAAAACAGATGTATACAAAAAAAATTTTTTACAAAAAGCCTAGAAAATTAATAATTGTAAGAAATATCACAATATAACAAATCAAAATATTTTAATATCACAAATACTAGCAATGTATTGAGACTGGTAATAGGAGATCTAAAGTTAACCAGTTTATACAGATCTTTTCAACATTCTTCATATATCTGAGGCCCAGTACATACCAGCCCTTTAAGACACCCTCGTCACGTGCTAGGGGTGCCTCAGGGTGGTACTTCCACATGCCCCTCAACCCTTGCACATGACAAGGGTGTCAAAATCGCAGTGTCCTGTACACACGGGCACCATCATTGTTACGCAAGCACTGTGCAGCATCTGTCTGGTGCTGCGTGGCACTTGCGTAACAAGTGCGCCAGTGGAGCACTCATTCTGCCGCCACTGCGGTATAGAAAGAACCCACTTTTTGCGGGTTCTTTTTCCACCGGCGGGAAGTCTCACCATATGGTGGCTAAGCTTCCCTCCGGCAGAAAACCAGGTGCCGGCAGGCTGCCCTTTTTGGGTGGCCTGTACCCTGCCTATATCTATATGTATATCTATAGATTTAGATATATTTGCACTTGGAGACATTGAGATTTAATTCCAGTAAAGTTGTTGTTGTTGTTGTTGTTGTTGTTGTACCTTCAAATAATTTCTGAGTTTATTGCAACCCTATCACAGAACTTTCTGGGGTTGAGAGTGTGTGACACATCCAAGGTCACCCAGTGGGTTTTCATGGCTGAGTGAGGAATCAAAACCTGATCTCCAAAGTCAAAATAATATCCATCCATCCATACACACACACACACACAAACAACACACACCCTCTCAAAATTTGGGGAAATAGTTTTTGAATGTTGAGAAACTGGTGGGAAGACTTTGGGATTTACAAGGCCCTTTACAGATTGGGACTTACTTTGGGAAAAAATTGCAAGTGATTGTTTTGCACAGAAAAGAATTCTGCAAAATTTTCTGTGTAGAAGATACACAGAACCACATTTTCAGTGGACAAAATAATATTTCTGTCCCCATTCAGTGAAGATTTGGCACAATAGAGGTGCCTGCCAGCTTATATTCTCCTTGGACACTTCTTCCTATATCCTATTTTCTCCAGTAGTTTCCCTCATGGTAAAGATGCTATTATATCTATTATTTCATCTACATGAATTAATGACCAAAGATCTAATGAGTTTAGCTCATAATTTAGTGTATGATCTTTACTTTCACTCTTGGACAAACTAAAGATAGTATAGAAATGGTTCAGCCATGTGTCATGTGATATATTTAGATATGAAGTAATTCCACATGCATTCATGCAGGTGTTTACAATATACCAAAATTATTTTTGATGTTTAACTTCCAATGCATGAGGCAGCTCTGTCCATATTGTGTTCTAAAACATGGTTCCCCCTGCCATCTTTTAGGAGTATTTTATATTCCTTTTTGGCATTTAACAATGCACTTAGGTTATAGTTAGTATGAAGTATTTTCAATTGTTTTGCTAATTGATGGATAGTCTTTTTTTAGCCTTGTATTCCTTGTCAAACCATGAATTTACTTTAAGGGATTTTGGTCTTATACTAATTGGTGTCTTTATTTCAATTCAGAAGAAATTTAGCAGAGAGCCGAAGATCTCTAGGATCTGGTAAGAGTCTGGTGTTACAGATGGAATCTGCTCCTTCCATTCTGTGCGTGGATAAGAATGTAATAAGGAAATCCTTTGAGCAGTATGTTCACTCCACTGTGATCTACTACATTTAAATTTTTGGTTCTGGGCTAAGGTTTCAGATGGTAGGCTACCACTAATTGTAGATGTAAAGTCCATGGTTAGGCTGATGGATTGATGATTACTATCTCCAAAAGGGAGGATATTAAAATCTACAACTTTAAGTAGATTAGCAGCTGCGAGGCAGGCATAGTTGATAATGTTGATGCTGCTTGAGGAGAGAAAAGTAAAATCTCCATTGACATCTCTATCTCCCATTGATGATTCTATAATTTAATTTATACAGAAGCCTGGTAAAGGTGATACCATTAGAATTGATAATATAATTTTCTGGTTTCTAGGGAGTAAGAAAAAAAAATCACCCTCAGAGTCAATGCCATTTATCCTGATGATATGTTCATCATTGTTGCCCACTCTGGTATTAAAATCTCCAAGAACAATTATAACAGCTTTGGGGTAAAGCTTTTCCAGGGTCTCAACAAGACTATAACAGGATTTTCAAACTGAATCCGAATAATATCTAGTGTTTTTAGGTGGAATGTATATGTTTACCACAATAATATTTAGTGTTTGCACAATGCAGCAGAAGCAAGAGATTGCATCTTTCTACCAGGTGAGAAGGTTGGTGCCATTACTTCTAAGAAATGGACACGTAAGAGTTCAAGGGCCCACAGGTGGAACACTCTCTGGTTAATTGAACTGATGGATTTTTAATTTCCTTGGGGGTTGTCACCATGGCATACCCTGAGCGGGCCTGGCACCTTGCTAACCACATGACTAATGTACCCAGGGCAAGGATCATTGCAAGAGAGGCTGTGGTCATTGCTTATGAGGCTGTCTTTCACCAGTGGACATCTCAGAATGACAAGGACAGGTGGGACTTCATCAGCAGTGAGATCTGGCGGTTGGAGGTGGGTCCCCATGTGAAATCCAAGGGCAACCCTTCAAGGAATCCGAAATAGGTAAGCAAGTGGTACCCCCGCAGGCTTGTGTGCTGGGAGTTCAACTTGAGGAAATGTCTACAGGCTTATTGCAAGTTCTAACACTGCTGTGAGCTGTGCATGGCCTGCAAACCAAGCTGGCATGTCCCCATCTGACAGGCCCTCAACAGCCCTTTCGTGGAGGAAAGCTTCTGGAAAAAAGGACAGAACCCCCAGCTCTGAGACTGGAAGGTTAGGGGGTCCAAAGTGAGCATTCTGAGCCTGCCCAGCCATACTTTGACCTCGGCTGCATAGCTTTGTGCCCTGCAACCTTATTCGAACTCCTCAACCATTACCTGTTCCATGATGCTCCCACCTTCCTCACTTCGCCTGGGGCTTCAGGATCTCTGCTGCGGCTCCACGGATGGCCTCAGATGCCTGCAACCTAAAATCTGCCAGGGACATACCTCAGGTTCTCAGATCGAAGATCCATAAAGAGTGTGAAGTTGGTAGGTGGTGGGCCCTTTGAATTTGCCACCCATGCCCAACCTCAGGGTTTCTCCCCTTGGAGTGGTTGCCAAAAATGCCCTGGGTGACTTCCACCTCATTCATCATTGGTCTTAACCTGCCACCACCCCCACCACGCCGGGAGAATCAGTTAATGATGCCACCCTCCCCTGAGTTTTGCTTGGTTCACTATGCTTCTTTTGACAATGCTATCAGGCTTGTGTGAGCGGGGAGTCCTGCTGGCAAAGTGTGACATCCAGTGAGCATTCCAACTGTTGCCTGTCCACCCAGATGACTTCTGCCTCTTGGGCTTTAAGTTCAAAGGTTAGTGGTATTTCGACAAGGCCATGCCAATCTATGCTCTGTCAGATGTGCAGTGTTTGAGACTTTCAGTTCCTTCCTGTAGTGGGAGATCAAGAGGTAGACCATGTCCCCCCTAGTAAAACATTAACTTGACGATTTCCTGTTCATTGCTGAGGCTGGGGGCAAAGGTTGCACCAGACCTTTGTCCACATTCCAGTCTCTGGTAATTGAGCTGGATGTCCTTCTGGCAGCTGAAAAGACCGAAGGCTCATCCATGTCTCTCACATACCTGGTGGGTGTCTCCCACCTGCTGGGGGACAAGCTCTTCACCCTCCGCTCCTGGGTACAGGCCACCCTCCCTGCCCAAAAAGCAACCCTCAAGGATCTCCAGGCCATATTGGGACACCTCAACTTTGCTTACAGGGTGGTTTCTCCAGGCAGGGCTTTCTGCGCTCAGCTGGCCAGGATCACAGTGGGGGTCAAAGTATCACATCTTCACATCTGCCTCACCAAGGACATCAAAAAGGGCCTCAACTTGTGGGAGGAATTCCTTAGAGATTTTTTATGGTGTCTCCTTGTGGCAGTGCCCTTGGGACTTGGGTCAGGGCCTTCAGGTCCATTCAGATGCCACTGTTAGCCTGGGCTTTGGTGTTTACTTCCAGGGACATTGGTGTGCCCAACGCTGACCCACCCACTGGGTCCAGGGGGGCCCTCCAGGATCTCACTCAAAACTGATAGAACTCTAGAACCCACAACCATTCCCTTCTCCTTTTGTGTCGTGTCTCCATAGATTGTAAGCCTGAGGGCAGGGAACCGTCTAATTAAATGATCATATGTACAGTGCTGTGTAAATTTACAGTGCTATATAAATAAAGCTTAATAATAACAAATAATAATAGAATTTCCTAGAATTATTTCCCATCGTGGTGGTGGTCCATATCTGTGGAGTCATATCCCGATGAATACTTAGCCTTGGTGGATGGAGTAGGTTTAGGAAAAGAACCTATTGATAAGGACAATGTGAGGGTCCTGGATATAAGTATCTTAATTGCTGGGGAGAGTGTGGGGAAGTTAAATAAACCTGTAACTGAATGAAACTAAGAAAATAATACCTTAAAGTAACAAACATATGCACCATCTTAATAAAAAAATACTGTTTAGAACCTTCTTGTAAATACGGTTTTATTCCTGTTTCAAATAGAGGCTGTTCACAAATAAAGTGACTGTCACAGATGGTGGCAGAGGTGGGATAATAAACCCCATTGTGTTGTCACTTGGATAAAAAAGTAGGGTAAGTGGGACTCATTGTGACAAATGGTGGCAGTGGTGGGATGAAAAGGTCCAGTGTGCTGTCATTGAAGAAGCTTAGTGGTGGTAATTAAAGTGATCATGACAGTTACTAGTAGCATATTTAATCACTAGGAGTGTGTGTGTGTGTGCGCGCGCGCGGAGGGTATGGGCTGCACTAGGTGACATCTCAAAAGAGGAGTGACACCCAGTCAGGCCCTCCTCTTGCTGTGGGATGAGAAGGGGCAAATTGGCTCCTCCTAGCTTCACTGTGGCAGTAGCAGTCTCCTTAGGAGGAGGCCTTCATCAATATGGCAAAGGAGGAAGCCAAACATTCCTCTACCAGTTTCATGGCAGCTATCTCCTCAGGAGGAGGCTGCTACAACCACAGTGAAAGAGAAGGGAAGAGCATGCCATTTTTGCTCTGCCATATTCCCAGCAGTCCCCCTGCACTGGGTGACATTAGGGGTAGGGATGCAACTGGACCCAGTACAGTTTCCTTATGGTGCTATTCTATGTGGCAAACACATGCTTCCCTTAGTAGGCCATTTATTACAGGCTACTAGAGACAAAATCCTGGTGGTGGAGATGTAGTCATCACCACTCTCATTTATTTTGATTTATAGGAAAAGGAGAAAGATGAATTAGATAACAAGCAGAAGGAAAAATTGCATGGGCATAAGTAAACAACCTGTGGAAATTGGCTGCCTGGGTTTTTCAACTATGTTGATGTTATTGTGAGAGCATAGCCATGTTTTTGCTCCTCTAGTACATGGATATTATTTACTAGGCTTAAATGGTATCAGGATGTGTCTCTATAGGTGGTTGCAGCATGAGTGGCTTGGTAGTAAACAGGTAATTTTTCTTTACAGGATGAAAAGAGGAAGAGACAATAAACCAAGGCCGAGAAAGATGGGGGAGAGAGAAAGAGAGTGAGAGAAATAAGTCAGATAGACGAACAAAGACAAAGTGAGTGCAAAAATGGGATTATGGCTTCACCATTAGCCACTTTAGGCCTTTCTTAGATTTGTCAGTTTTCTTGATTTTCCTTTGTGTCCCTGCTCCCTCTAAGCTTCTTTCTGGGGTTTGAATATCTCTCTTATCCTGCAAAACTCACCAGCAGCTTAATGCTTCCCCAGAAGGTGCCTCTTAATTCCATCATATAAGCAAGGCCTCAGGCAAATGCTTACATTTAAGTCCTTGGTAATGGTCTTCTGCACCTTTCTAACTCTCTTCCATGGCTCTCTTCTCTCTGCAGTATCTGGCAAACTCCTTCTAGCTGAAGTCAAGAGGCTAAATCTGTACCACCTGTTTCACCTCTGCTCTTTTGACACTTCTGTCTTCCACACCTTCCCTCCTTTTGCTGCTTGTAGCTTTATTGGCTTCCTTGCTGCTCTCAGTGACCACTGATGGCCATGGAATGAGAGGTAGATAATACAAAGCCTATGAATTCATACTTTGTCACATGGGGTTCCCTGACTCTAGTCATAATTTTTATATTGCCTTGCTGCTGTCTGAGCCTCTCCCCCCCCCCCCCATTTAAATATTAGTTATTTTAAAATAGTGTTCTAATTTTGTATGTTGCTGTGAGGACTTCCATTTGAATTTTTTTGAATGGGCCCTTAAATTTAGGCAAAGAGGGTATTCATTTTATTATTTTTTTATTATTTGAATGATTTCTCATTCATTTGCCAGGACAAAGCATAGCAATCCTGCATAGGGCAACCCAGGCACTAGCCCTTCTTGATGGAGATGTATTCTCATTGCCATCAAACTGAGAGGCTTTTCTACACTGTCATTTGGGACGTCCGGACGTCCCATTTTAAAAAAGGGCGCCTTATAGACGCCCCTGGGCCTAGTACGGACTCTGTCCGTACAAGATGGCGCGGCCCTTCTACATGGCCGGCGCCATCTTTGCATATAGGACGCTGAGCGTCTGTACGCGTTGCGTCCTTTGTGACGTAGCGAGTGCGCCCTGGCGCCTCGCTACATCAAAACGGACGGAAAAAGAGCTCCATGGAGCTTCGTTTCGGTCCGCGCGGGAGTCGCGCCGTGTGGAGCTCCGGCTCCCCGCGGACATACCGCGGCGGCAGCAGAGCGCCGCAAAGTGGCGGTATGTACCCGCCTGAGTTTCCTTAGCCATAAATCAAGGGCCCAGTCAATGGGTATCTACATTGATGCCATGGACAACACTGCAGGCTCTTTGAGGAGAAGTTTAGAATTAGTGGGAATAGGTTTTTGAGTTTGTAGTGCATAGGAACGCTATGCTTAATTGAGGAGCTCATTGGCCATTTTAATTTTGTTGCAGCATTGTAGCACCTGATAGGGCACTTTTAGGTGTCTATGATTGATTGAGTCCAATGGCACATTCCCATGAAGAAAAGGGTGTCTATGGGTGAAGCAGACAGGGCAAAAGAATGGCCAAGGCCGTTTCCACCCCGATCTGAGGACTGCTGCATGACCACTGCAGAACAGCCATGGGACCATGGCAACCAGATGCTATGGTCCTGAGGGCGGCCACTGCTGCAGTCCTGGATGGGACATGAAAGGAGTGGTAAGAAACAACTCCTTTGTGGCTGGGTTTGGGCAGCTCCAGTGTGGCCCCTGCACGATCCAGGGGTGTGTGTCTGTGCATGCCCTGCCTCCAGATTGGCCTGCTGACTGCCCTTTTAGACTGTCTATTTGAGGCCTAATGACCCTACATGTGGAATATGTAAACCCAATCATAGGATTAGGATACTCAAGGAATTAGGAAAGATTTGAGGATATGGCAGGCATTTCTTGCTTACTTTAATGGGATTTCATTTTGGAGGTAGAACTGAGAATCCAGGATGCCTTAAACACATTTTCAGATGCAGCTGTTCAATTGTATTTTCATCGAAGTTGGTGTGCCCCACCCTTCTAGCTGAACATCTGAGAGTGACCTTTACACTTCATGTATTCATTATAATTCCCCACTTGTAGGAAAAGTTATAAGAAGGATGGCTTGGAATTTGAAAGTTGTTGTTGTTGTTTATTTAGGTCTGGGGAGGGAACTTAGGCTCTTTGACCAATCGATCTGGCCTTCCAGGTGCAAAATGGAGCTGCAAAAAGTAGCTCCTTTTGTGCCCAGGAAAGGGTGCCATAGCCACCAGTCCCTGGCTTTAAGGTGCTCCTTCAGTGCTACATCATGTGAACGCAGTGCCAGAGGATGGAAGCAGAGCTGGGAGCATGCTCCTATGGATGTCATGTCCTGACTCCATCCCCAGGCTGGCCTTAATGGCTGGTCTGTACAGGCCTCCATATATGTTGCTGTCCCCTCTTTCAAGATTCAATGCAGTTTAAATAGGTCTAGATTTTTTTAAAATGGCTATTCATTTTTCCATGTTCAGTTAGCAATGCAACTAATACTTTGGATGCAGATTTGTTCCTTGGTCCTGGTTTAGATATTGCTACCTTTTTTTTCTTTTTCACTTTTTAAGGCTTTGGGCATCACAGAAGGCAAGATTTATTGGTTTTCATTGCTACAGTCTTATCCTGTCTTTTCTCATTTTACGACTTTGCATGTCCAAACAGAATAGTGCCAGAGAAGGCACCTCTGGCTTTCAGTAGAAACAGAAGGGAAATAATATCAAAGTGAAGGAGAGTGTAAGTGGCAAATGGCAAATACTTTGAAGAATTATAGATTTGTCCCAAAACTGATCTGACTAAAATGAACACAAAACGGACTGCAAGCCATGAAGGCAGTAAAAGCTGTGGAAGCTCCTGTGCATATATATTTTTGAGGTTTCATAAGAACTGTTAACTGCTCCGGCTCATATTTCAACAGAAAGGGTCACATGATCATTTAAACAGATACATTAAAAGGAAGTATTTCATGTTATAAAAAGGCATAAAAAGCAAACAGCATATAGGACTTTTTGCTGAGACCTTTTAAATTTAAAATGAATATACTAATAGTGGTTTCTAAAATCTATTTACTATTTTTTTTTTAAAAAAAGCACATCAATGCATAGATTCTAAATGGATTATAGTTTCTTTGGGTTTCAGCAAAAGCAAAAATATGTTCCCTTTATTCCACTGATAGCTGTGAAAGCTACATTAAAATGATTTTTTTCCAAATTAAAAAAAAATAGTGTTAATTTTGATCCTGTAATACTTCTGCATCTTTAGATACTCACATGGAAATGAATGTCATTGATTCAATGAGTGATGAATGAAGTTTATTTCAGTCACATACCAATATAAATGCAGATGTTCATATAAATTCTAGATTGTAAGCCTGAGGGCAGGGAACCGTCTAACTAAAAGATTGTATGTACAGCGCTGTGTAAATTACAGCGCTATATAAATAAGGTTTAATATAATAATCTGAGAAATAATGTTCAGAATTGGAGCATTAGCATCACTGGGGTTGGCATCACTAATGAGAGTAACTGATGGTTTCATCCCCTCTTAACATCCCCATACCACACATACAGAATCCTTAGTAATGTTTTTTGTACGACAGTACTCATACATCATAATTCCGTATACACTGGATGCAATGGCAATAGCTGTAACATAAACAACTAGCAAAATTAAAACATATCTTCAAATTACAATATTAGACACACAGCCTAAATGTATTAACATTCTAGTTTCATGTGGTTAAAATGACAATTTGGTAAGATGTGATATTTTAAAGGATATATATATAATATTATATATATATATATATATATATAAACACTGGGCCTCTCCTTCTCTTCCCACTGAGTCTCACCCCAATGAGCCTCACTCCACTCATGCCATCTTCTGCTGAGCTCCGCATTGTAAGGGACACAGGCAAACAAACCCCTTTCTGACAAAAAGCAGATTTCTGGAAGTATGGTTTCACTCCCCTCCCCTACAGTGTCACCTGGTGTGACCCACACACCCCATGACATTCCCGAATTGGAAAATCCATGAAGCATGCTTAAATCTTAACTAGAATTAGGACGTGAAACAAATTACTCCTAGCTATTTAGGCCATTGCTTACTTGCTGGATTCTTTTACAGGTTGTTGTCCACATCTAGAATGCACAGAAGAGGTAGCAGATGAGTCAATACAACTAATAGCTTATAATGTAGTTTGTGTAGGTGTTAAGGCAGAGATTTTAAATTCTATAGTCACAGCAGCAGGGAATGGGAATCTCTGATTCATCAGATCATAAGTCACTGTGACCTCAATGTCACTCTAGCCAGGAGATGAAAAGGAGAACATATATTGACAATAAGTCTTACAGATGAGGAATCTGTACTCAGGACAAAGGCTACTGTCAGAGCAGAACACAGAGAAACAGAACAGTTCCCAACTAGCAAAGGAGTCAGACAAGGGTGTACCTTACACCCATCTGTTCAACTTGTATGCATGTTGTAAGAACAGCAGGCTTGGCCACAGAAGAAGGAGGAGTGAAATAGGAGGAAAGAGATCAACATCTGAGATATACAGATGATACCATAGTACGAGCAGAAAACCTCCCAGGCCTGGAACATTTACTAAGGAAGAACCAAAGAAAAAAATAATTTTAATAATAATTTGTTTTATTTATATACCGCTATTCCAAAGATCATAGCGGTGAACAGCAAGTGAGCTAATTAGCAAGTAAGCTAATTTGCCCCCAACAGTCTGGGTACTCATTTTAGCGACCTCGGAAGGATGCAAGCCTGAGTCGAGCTTGGGCCCTTTTGCTGGTCTTGAACTCGCAACCTTGTGGTTTTGAGTGAATGGCTGCAGTAGGCATTAATCACTGCGCCACCAGGGCTCCTTTTTAATTAGGACTATACTTTTAAATTAGGACTATACTTTTAATTAGGACTATACTTAGTGAAGTATCAGACCTTGCCATAGAGATGCTAAATCAATTCATTCTCACAATGCTGTTGAACAGTTTCCAAAGTTTCCAAAAAGTGCAAAGACAGGCTTAATGTTGAACATAAGTGGCTCGACAGACAGGCAGCTGCGTGCCACCCATTTTAGCCCCGCATCGTTACTGCACCATCAAATGGCATGAAAAAAATGCACTCCCTCCCAGGACAAAAGAAAAAAAAGCTGCCAAAGTAGCTTCCTGGAAGGGGTGTGATTGGCATGTGTGCATGCTCCAATCACATCACTTCTTGCCAGCACCATTTGGGCACTGCATGTTGTTGCGCCATCATGCACTGCCTGTGTGGAGGTGGAAGCCATGATGGCAGCATTCTCGCAGACTAGGCTCTAAATGACCAGCCATCACTATCATCTAGTCCTAGTTCGCAATGGGGATGCCACAAACTGCCCTTTTGTACTGGGCCAAAAAACAAAAATATTAGAAGAAATGAAGTAAGAAATAGTAAATATCTCATACCTGGGATCAACACTGATAGGATGGGGACAGCAGTCAGGAATCAGAGATTAGAATGTAGAGTGTAGCCATAAGACAACAAAAGATTCTAAAATGCAAAGGTATACTACTGAGCACAAAAGTTAGAATCATACAGCCATGTATTCCTTTTTACCATGTATGGATGTGAGAGCTGGACAGTTAAGAAAGAAGATAGAAGAAAATCCATTCAAGATGTGGTGCTGAAGAGAGTGCTGAAGATTCCATTGAAAGCCAAAGGACAAACAAAGGGTCCTAAAGCACATCAAGCCGGAAACCTCCCTGGACGTCAAGATGACCAAACTGAGGCTTGTCATACTTCAGACACATTATGAGAAGAAGGATCATTGGAAAAGACAATAATGTTGGAAAAGGTGGAGGGAAGTAGGAAGAGAGGAGGGCCCTGCTAGATAGATGGACTCTATAAGGAGGTGACAGGCATACGGTTGTAGGAATTAAGCAGAGCAGTGGAGGACAGAGTGTCTTGGATATGTCTCATCCATAGGTCCATGAGTCGAGATTGACTTGAGGCAGTTAACAACAACAAAAATGTATGGAACAAACAGATATTTCAAGAGCATCAGAGACAGAATTAGAAATAAATTTAAATAATTATAGCATTACTATCATCATCGACCATGGTCTCCTCCCAGCTTCATGCCATCTGTCAGATGATAGGATCTAGCAGATCGATCCAATCCCGCCTATAGGCCTTAACTTGGTCTAAAAGACTTGTAGTTTACCACGGGGGTTCTAGGAAACTCTGTGGTGACGTTGACAGCGCAGACATCCCATATGCTCTATCCCTTCCACCACATTGTGCTGCTCATTGTGCTTGCCATGGGCTCTGATGTTAGATGGGGGTACTGGCCAGGGGTGAGCCAGACACTCTGTTTCCATGGCTAACAGGTGACGATGGGAGGGGGCTTCTTATAGACCTGACAGTGGAGAAAGGTACAGGGAACATAGTGATAGCAGGTCCATGGGTTTGTTCATGCTATCCTGCTTAAGATAGCCTTGTGCTTGTTCAGGTAGCCTTTGTGCTTGTTCAGTGAAATTCTGGGAGTTCACAATAAGCAATATAAAGGCTGTTGCTCATCTTCTTATTACTTGGTCATTAAACTGGACTTGGGAGTTGATACTATCAAGTAGAACTCTTCAAAATTAGGATATACTTAGTGAAGTATCAGACCTGCCATAGAGATGCTAATATCAATTCATTCTCACAATGCTGTTGAACAGTTTCCAAGTTTCTGAAGACAAATAAATAATTCTTCACAGTTATTTGTCTGTATCATATTCCTGAAAGTTTTGGGAATTTTTTTTGATCGAAATACATGCCAGGAGTTTACCTGGCTTGTTTGCGGATTCAAATATCTTTGTTTAATATATTTCATTTTCATTATCTGATCCACCAATAAAGAGATCTGGTTTTGTATGATCTTAATGTCTTTTTCTATCTCTTTATCTTGACCCTTATTTTGTAATTGTTCATTTTTTTGTTCAATTGATCCTGCAGTTCTGCCAAATTTTGTTCTTTCTTCTTTCTTTCTGCACCTTTTTTTATGAAAAACCCTCTTATAACGGGTTTCATTGCATCCCAAATTGGTATATAACTTAACTCATCGTTAATTTTTCTTAAAACAATTGCTTATTTCTCTCTTCGCTTCCGTCATGATTTTTCATCATTTAACAGATCATTCAATCTCCAGTCATAGCTTCTATTACCGAAACATAGTTCCATAATAATAGGCTTATGATCTGACGTGATATTTGGATCTACTGATTAACCTTTGGGCAAAGAGAGTTGAAATTAGAAAAAAATCTAACCTAGCCCATGAGTATGAGGTTTAGAAAAGAAGGTGTACTCCTGCCTGAAGGATTTTAACTCCATATTCTGCCACACTGCAGAAATCTACTAATCAGAAAAAGATTTTGCAGTTTTCCCTGTTTCGGTTTAATTGCTTTGTTAGCAAATCTATCCTGTTGGGGAAATAACCCCGTTCCAATCTCCAAAAGAATAATATTATCAAAGAAATTAGCTTTAGCATTCTAGATTTTGAAAAGGCCTTGACCGAGTAAATTGGTCTTTTATGAAAGAAACTATAAAAAGATGGGACTGGTCAAGTTTTCGTGGATGGATTGAGCAAATCTAATAAAAAACAGCAAACGAGTTTGATAATCAACGGAGAAAAATCGAAAAAAATAAAGATTTTCAAAGGTACTAGGCAGGGGTGTCCCCTATCCCCTCTTTTATTTATATTAGTTTTAGAGGTACTTACAGATTCTATAAGAGGTAACAAAAACATAGAGGGAATTAGAATTAAAGGGAAAGAAGCTAAGCTTAAAGCTTATGCTGATGATTTGGTCCTGACTTTGGCAAATCCAATCGATCAGATAAATGATGTGAATAAAGTTTTAGACCAGTTTGGACATGTATCTGGTTTGGTAGTCAATAAGGAAAAGACGGCACTGCTGGTGATGAATTTAAATAAAGAAGAGCGAGATAAACTAGAAGTTAGATCAAAGTATAAAATAAAAACTAAAGTAAAATACTTAGGAATCTGGTTAACCACGAGGAATATGGATCTTTATAAAAACAATTACGGAAAACTTTGGCAAAATATGAAGAATGACATAGATAGATGGAAAAAATTAAGTATATCCTGGCTTGGGAAAATTGCCACAGTAAAGATGAACCTGCTCCCAAAGCTTATGTTTTTATTTCAGACCATCCCTATCATTTTAAATGAAAAACCGTTTGCACTATGGGACAGGGAAATTAGCAGATTTATCTGGAATGGAAAAAAGGCACGTGTGAGATTTAAGAATATGCAGGATGATGTGAACAGAGGAGGAATGGGTCTGCCGAGTTTAAAAATTTACTTTTACTCATGTTGCTTCGAGTGGCTACTAGAATGGTTTAAACTTGAAAATATTGAATTGCTGAATTTGGAAAGTGTGGATTTGACATATGGGATACATGCTTATCTCTGGTAAGATAAAATCAAAGAAGATAAAGCATTCTCAAATCATTGTATAAGAAAACCATTAATTAAGGCTTGGTTAAAATATAAGAATCAGATTTTCAAAAAACTACCCTTTTGGACATCTATAATGGAAGCTTTTCACAGAAGTACCACCACTCATGTTGTAAAATGGTCAACCTATAAGGAGTTGATTAAGATTGAGAGGGATACCGATAAATTTAGATTAAAATCACAAGAAGAAATGGCAGCAGAAGGGTTTGCTATAAACTGGTTCGTTTATCGTCAAATCAAGGAAAGATATATATATGACAATAAGTCAATGGGGATTGATTTGGTAACTCACGATTTCGATAAAATTATCTTTTCTTCTAATTCCAAAAAAATTTCCCTGTTCTATAGATATTTAACAAAACATGAAATGTATGAAGAGACCGTAAAACCATCTATGGTCAAATGGGCGCAGGATTTAAAAGAGCCCCTGCTCCTAGAACAGTGGGGAAAAACATCGAAAATCAGGCTAAAACATTCTATTTGTGTGGAACTTAAAGAAAACTACTATAAAATGCAAAACCAATGGTATTTGACTCCAGCAAAAATCGCAAAGATGCATAAAAATAGCAGTCCCCTATGTTGGAAATGTGAAAAGTCTATAGGGTCTTTTTTGCATATGTGGTGGAGTTGTGAATACGCTAAAAAATATTGGACTCAAATTCATGAAAAAATTCAGAAGAACTAGGTTGTCAATTCAAATTTGAGGCAAAATGTTATTTGTTGAATATGATTTCTGACTCTAAGCTGGAGGATAAATTTGGTGTACTTTTGTTTTATATGATAGTGGCTGCTCGGATAGTTTTTGCGTCACAATGGAAAGGGAAGAAGCAGGTGACTTGGGACGACTGGTGGATGAAATTGTTGACCTACATAGAAATGGACAAACTCACCTGTCTGATTAGGAAAAAAGATTGGAATAGCCAGAAAAAATGTTGGATGCCCATGATAAAATTTGTGGAAATAGATAGAAAAATTAAAAATTTTAAGTATTAAAGTAGAAGAAAAGGATGTAACAGATATGGAAATAAGTTATATTTATTTGCTGGACTGTGGATATAATTAAATTCATCTCTATTAGATATAGTCATTTAATATAATAAGATTTTCACACTAGATAAAAAATGTATGTATTGATAATGTAAATATCACAGACTGCTGAACCCATTCATGAAGAAAATACCTTCATTTATGGTACTGTTTTGATGGTTTTGCTTGTTGTTTGTTTCATGTGGTTTCTGTTTTTTGTGTTTGTGTGTGTTTTTTCTCTTTTCTCAATGTTTCTGTTTCTGTTTTTGTTTTTAATGTATTATTGTGATATCTTGTGTGTGGCTTATGTATGTAATGTCTTTCTTTAATAATAAAAATTAAAAAAAAAGAAATACAAAGATACAATTCGGGTTGTGCGATTTTGCTGGGTTTTGCATAGAAAATGGGAATTTTGCAACAACAAAAAGCACTTGGGGCTGTTTAGCAACAATGTTTTTTTGCATGGACTCCCACAATTCTCATGCAAAAACCATGAGTATTTCTGTGTAGAATAATTTCTTGAAACACTTTGGAATGTGTGAAAACTGAGTAAAACTGTTCATAATTCTTGCCACGATATTATTCTTCTTGTCTGAGTTGCCCAAGTTTCAGGAAAGCCATTTTTGTCCAGAAACAAATAATATTAAATATTATCTCCACCTCTATCATAGTCATGCTCATATCCCAACTTCTCAGGTGAAATGATATCTAAAACAAACAACAAACAAACAAGCTTCATTTATATACCACTTCATACCACCTAAGCAGTGTCTAAACAGTTTACGACTGTAAGATAATTTGCCCCAACAATCTGGGTACTCATTTTAGTGACCTCAGAAGGATGCAAGCCTGAGTCAAGCTTGGGCCCTTTGCTGGTCTTGAACTCGCAACCTTATGGTTGCGAGTGAGTGGCTGCAGTTCAGGGATTTAACCACTATCCTCCCTTGTTGAGAACAAGTCAAGTTTGTTCTAAGCAGAACTGTCTGAAGTTTGAGTTTAACTTCTTATCAGTTTACAGGTTCTTGTGGGACAACTGGTATGAAAAGACTTCTAGGTCCCATTGCATTCCTAATTACAAAATGAGGAACAAAGAAGACAGAGCTAAACTTCAGCATGGATTTACAATTTACATTATGTATTTGCTTTCAAGAAAAAAAGCAAGTCATGCTATATTTAGCTAACATGTCCTTGCTTATCATTGTTTAAGACCCATTTTCCTGACTACTTCCAGCATCTCTTTGTGCTGATTGCAAGCTTTGTGCATCATAACAGAGGTAATAATTCAATCCCACATCTCTGAATTTCAGTGTACCAGTATACTATAGGTAGCTGAATTTGGAGATCTTTAACAACATACACTCTAGCTCAGAATGTACAGGCATCTGTGTACATCATTAGCTATCACAGAACAAGCTCAATCCATTGTCCTAACCTTTAAATATGTAGCTCATGATGATCTTCAGTAGTGGCTACCTGCAAAAAATGTCTGCTTATGGAATTTCTGTACTGTGTTAAGGGAAATGCTATACTGTATTATGGAAACTTTCCTTATACCAAATCATTTTTCTTCACCTTTCTCTGTAACTGCTTAAACTCTCTTTAATTGGGAAGATAATCAGAAATTTGGAATGGGCAAATCTGTAAAGTTTGATTTCACTCGTTTTCTCATTTTCCATTGCATTATCTCACTTCCACTTTGGACTGAAAACATTTATAAAAAATTGTCTGCATTTTATTTTTGCAGAATGTGTCATTTGTTTTTGTTTTTTAAAATATCCTGTTGCTGTACACAGTTTTCAAAGGTACATATTTTTGTCGACACTCTTTTCTAAATATGTATTTTAACAAGTAATTTCCCCATAAATGAAATTGTCTTTATATTCTATCAAATTGCATGCATTTGAGAATCCACATTGTGCATCCAAGGGTGACAATGCTTTGCAGATAAAATGCAAACACTGTGATTTGGAAGGCAAACCATTTATTGATTACAGTTGCAGATAAGGTGGATCTAGGAATCAGTCAGCCCTCCTGTAAGCCAATGAGCCAACTCACCAGCTGAAGCTGGAAACACAAGTGAGTCAGAGAGATCACTAGTGCTGAGGCCATTTACAGCATTATTGCCTGCCTCCCTGGAGAGGGAGCATGTGATGGACATACCTCCTCCCATGACTGGGCATCTCTGTTTGCACACACCTCCTCAAGTCCCTTAAGGGGACCCCCAACAAGTAACCTTTACCAGGGCACCCAATAAAGGGTCCCAGATCCTTGTCCCATGCAAATTTCCCCTGGTTATGATAGAGTTATAACAGAATAATCAGCAGTATACAAAAGAACACAGCAACATCTGCCAGAGCCCCCACCAAGAAATAGAGGGAGGGACAGGGGGCTGATCTTCACAGAAGAACTACCTGTGAGGAAGGAGGAAGGAGGTCAAATATTTCTTGGCCCAACCAGAGTGAAAATTGTGGCTCACTCTGGTCAAGCCTTTTCCAGCCAGTGAGTTCAAACTGTTTGAATCCTATTGGCTGAAAATCCTGCCTCCTCCCAGGAAGGTCCCGATAGCACCATGGGAAAGGAAACCTGGTGGCAGCCATGACGAAGTACCATCCCAGATTGTAACTCGGCAGTGTACCTTTGATAAGGTGACATTGAAATCTGAGAAAAAAATTATTTCTTCTCTATTCTTGTCTTTCTCAGACAGGATGTTTTTCTGCACCAGTGTTTAATAGAAAAGGAAAAGATTTCCCTAATTCCAACACTTTCCTGGTTACCTGTAGTGTTCTTCTTTGCTTTTAAGATTGAAAAATTAGCAAGTGGTGTAGCAGTAAAGGGTTAAAGCCCATAATTCCATGAAGTCTTTCTTTACTGAAATATATCACAAGTCTGGATTCAAAATCTTCTGAGCATAGTTATTCTCTTTCCAATACCCATCATTTTCTCCTTCTCAACACTGAATTTTATTTGCCATTTTACTGCCTACACTCTTGATGTTATGATGTCCTTCTGCAATCTCTTAAAGGCTGCTTCTCACTTAACTGTCTTGAATAATTTAGTGTTCCCTGTAAATTCTGAAACTTTGCCACGTCATTTGCCAAACTATTAACAAACTTGTTTAAGTGGTCTCTCCAACAAGACTGAACAGGGCTCAGTTTTACTTGTAAATTTATCTTTTGACTGAAGATAGCACAGCTAGATGTCAATATTTCCTGCAAATCATGAACAGATTGGAAAATCCACTTCACAGTGCTCAAATTTCTGCAAGAATAGACAAAGCAGTATCAGCCCCTTACCTTTTGGGCTAAATTGCAGGGGAATGGCAGTTGAAGGTGTACAAAATGACAGACACATATTTGGCAATAAAAGGCCACAACTTTATTTTGCATATAAAACCTCACATGAGGGTTGGCCAGAAAGCATGAGGTCTGGATCTGACATCCACCAACCTGTGTTGGTCGATGACCCACTTGCCTGGCCTTGCCCAGGCCCTCGGGATGACAGAGGGGGAACCGGCCCGACTTCTGCTCACCACCTAACAGCTGCCGGTTATGTGCATGAGCGAAAATGGCACCTGTAGCCCGGGTGTCCTGGACCTTTATAGGCGCCTCAGCCAATGATTGGCCAGGAACCGGGGTTGGTCCCGCCTCCTGGCCAATCAGGCCCAGGCGCCCGGGCTGGCTGCCAATCAAAACCACTTCCACCCCGCAAGGGAGGCTGGGAACTGTAGTTCCCAGCCTGGAAGTGGCTGGCCACATAGCGCTTCCTGTTTCCACTCCCAGAGGAGTCTGGGAGCGGTAGTCCTAGCCCTACGAGGGTAGAATAGCGCCGCCTCCATGGCGGGCCCCCGCGCCACCCCACGTCCGGCGCGGCGAGGGCCCACCAGCACCACCACCCCCAGCAACAGGACCAGCCCGGTAAGTCGGGTGGTCCCATTTTTACAGCTACTGTTCTAAAAAGACTTTGGGAGGTTTCCATATAAAAATAAAATATTCAAGGGTAGCTTTCTGGATTTCATCTTAGGCCCTCTCCACTCTATTTCACCCCACTCCCCAATAATTTGAACACTGCAAAAACTTTGACCAAAGGCCCTTACTTCTAGATAATTCAGAACCTATTCCTAATAATGCAGTTTTTTTTGTGGGCGGGGCAGGGGAACAACATCATTTGGGCACATATTTGAAGTGGAAATTTGTCTTTAAAGATTTGTTGGGGAATGAGTCATGTGGATCTTCTGCTTTTTCTTCCTGGTTAAGCAAATCCCTGGATGTGAGATTGCTTCTTTTTGTAGTGGCACAGATAAATAGGATAATGGAAATTAAAATGGATATGTTTTGAAGATGATGAATTCTTTGCATTCTTAGGTATCCTATGAATTTCAGGGAATCAAAAGGGGAAAGGGAAAAAAATCTGTGTCTTCTTACTAAAAGCTGCTTTTTATAATGCCCCTACAGGTAAGTAATATTAGTGTACGTATATATCTGTGTACATTCATACATACACAGAGAGCCATCTTTCTCAGAGTGCTCAGCTTTGTTACTCATAAAAGTCATTTGCAAATTTATAAACAAAAATAGATTGTGGGTGAACTCTTAGAAGTGTTTGACATGATTCTGCTTTACTACTGATACGGAAGCTGTAACAGCTACATTTGATACTATTAGTTGATTATAAATTCTGGAGATATCTTTATATTGATGCTTAAATGAGTATGCTGGTAAGAAGTAATTGTGCATTTCTGGCTCTATGAAGAGTCATTTACAGATATAGCAGGAAATGAGGCTCCGACAAGCCTTTTTGACAAATTTAGAAGAAAAACAACGACCTCTACAGAGGATGGGGAACAAAGTAGAAGAGAAAAAAAATGAAATGGGCTTGTACAACTCCCTTTCATATATAACCTAAATATAATTTTATAACTGTGGGCATCTTTGAAAGTACAGCACTTTAAGTACCAGTCTGAGTGTATTTATGCCTTATTCTGTTTCTGTGGTTCTACAAGCAGCTCATATGATCGTGTTACTTGCTCAGCTGTATGTTTAAATACTGTCAACAGTTGTACTTGTAAAGTCTTAAGGAGTGCCTTGAAGGTATTGAAAAGTAGGTGCTCCTTTTGAACTTGTAGCATGTAAAATGGGTCATGGAAGATTGCTCCTAAGTTGAATGCACACAAGGATTTACCAAATTAAGCAAATCTGGATAGATAAAGAAACACACACACACATGAGAGAGAGAGGGAGAGAGAGAGAGATGTTTGAAACTAACATTTGACAAAATCCTTCATAACTCTTGGTGGGATGATATAGACAGCAATACTCAGGTCCCAAATTATAATTTTCCATACTTAGTACGAACTTGCAATATGACCCCATCTCTACACAACTGGGATACTTTAAGGAAACTTGGATTTGAGATGGTACTGCTCCAATATGAGCTCAGGCTCCCCCAGCAGGGTACTGTATTAGTAAGCAGTTGAGAGAAAGGGGTGGGGGAAGTTGCTATGGTCTATAAAGATAATCTTAACCCAATCAGACTATCTTCTAGAAAACTAAATCACAATAATTTAGTGTTCTCTGTAAATTCTAAAACTTTACCAAGTCATGAGAATCATGAAAAGATAAGAAAATCCAGTTCACAGTGCTCAAATTTTTGCAAGAACAGACAAAGCAGTATCAGCCCCTTGCCTTTTGGGCTAAACTCTGCAGCTACTATTCTAAAACAGACTTTGGGAGATTTCTATATATAAATAAAATTAGGTACTCAAGGATAGCTTTCTGAATTTCATCATGGGCCCTCTCCACTCCATTTCCACCCCTCTCCCCAATAATATGAGCACTGCAAAAGCCTCAACCAAAGGCTCTTACATCTAGATAACTCAGAACCTGTTCCTAATATTGCATCATCATCATCATCATCATCATCATCATCATCATCATCATCCCAATATTAGGAAAATGTCTGCCTGAGTCTGAAGAACATGGATAAATGGGAATTCTTTTAGTGCATCAGCCACTCTGCTGTATATCAGACTTCTAGCTGAACTCACAGAACTGGACTCAGAGTTGGTGTTGGAGTCATTCGGGCTTTTAGTTGTGGATGAATTGAACAACCCATTTAAGGCCAGTCTTCCAGGGGTAGTTTAGGTATTTATACTATCCATGCCAAGTATGGGCCTATCCTAACTGGTTCCAGAGCCTATACACTTAACAGGTCACACCACTGATGGTATTTTGAGTTCTGAACAGATGGATCTGTGGGTGGAGATTATTAATATCTTGGAGTTGTCAAGAATAAATCATTATCTGGTCAGAGTTAGCCTCACAGCTCCTGTCTGTCACCCTCAAAGGCTATTGGTTCCTTCAGGGTTCCAGTAAGCCTTAGAGCAATTTATGGTTGGTAACACCAATTATCCTATCAAAAACTGGTTAGTAGATGGAATCAAGACCTGACTGAGACTATTCAAAGGGCAATTACTATTATACAGACAAAGGCCAACTTATTTCTGACAAAGACACAATATAGAGATAATATTTGTCCTATAAAGTGGCAATATGTGCTGTGAAGAAAGCTTTCGTCTCTGCATGTTTTGCATATGTGAATTAACAGCCAGCTGAAATACTCAGGGTGGTAAGGGGTCTAACCTTGGCTTTCCCCCCTCTGAATCAATTTCTAGAACCTTCTGAAGTTTACTTTGATGCTTTTAATTATCATTTCACAGACAAAAGCTCTCAGATAAGAGCTGAGTTATATGTTGTCATTACAGCAGAAATTGCAAATGGGATGTCCAGTAATTCTATAAATTGGATTACATTGGATCAGTTTCAGTTGGAATGTTCTGTAGGACAAGCTGCTAGGATGAGTAAGGAAGAGAATTTGTCCTCTCAATCCATGCCCTTGGCTTGTTGTCCAGGAAGGTGATGAGTTTGATCTCATCAACATTATATTATCAATGCATCTCTCAGGGAGGGTAGTTTTCCATCTCATTAAAAAGAAGAAGCATTATTATTATTATTATTATTATTATTATTATTATTATTATTTCTAGCCTGCTTTTTACCATGTTGGAACTCAAAGCAGCTTACAACAAATAAAAATAAATCAAATTGCTAAAAATTAACAAGATGCAAAAATTTAAACAAAATTAAATAATAAAGAAATAAAACCAGGTTAAAACATGTGTCATTAAACACACACAAACCAGTCCAATACTTAGCAAGATCCATCACAGTATTTAGATAAGACAGGCCTTATAGAGCCATCCATCAGATGCCTGTCTAAACACATTTTCCTCCTTTCTGTAAAATGAAAGCAGGGAGGGTACCTGTCCAACTTCTGAGAAGGGAGTTTCAGAGCTTGGAGCCAGCCTCTATGACCTCTTCTTTTAGAAGTATGTTTGGGTCCCCTGGACCTGAACACCTATTGACCTTCATTTTTGCCAAAGTGATTGTCAGTTGCCTTCCATCTACAGGCAATCTTGGATGATACAAATTTTCTAGACACATTTCAAAGTGACTTCATAGCAGTTACAGTCACCTTAATGGGTAATCTTTGGATGAGCTTTGACAGGAGGCTTGTGTCCCTGCTACTACTTTTGAACCACTATATGGAAAACAAAATGAGGCCCAATAGACTGGAAATGATCAATATACATCCCACAAAAAAGGAGACACAAAAGACTGCAGCAACTATAAGACTATAGCATTAATTTCCCATGCAGACAATGTGATGCTCAAAATTCTGCAACTTAGTAATCCATTCATATATGGAGAAAGAAATTCCTGAGGTGCAAGTGAGGTTTAGGAAAGGAATATGCACTAGCAATGCATTGCGAATATATGATGTTCAATGGAGCATACAAAGATATTCGGCGGGGGGGGGGATCAATACGTGCTTTATTGACTATAGCAAAGCTTTTGATTGCATAGATCATGAAAAGCTATGGATGGCTCTTAAAGATATGGGACAAACAGAATGGTTCCCATTTGGCAAAGGTGTCAGGCAAAGCTGCATTCTATCACTCTACTTATTCAGTCTGTATGCAGAAAATATTACACGAAGAGCAAGTTTAAGAAACAGGAGTGAAGATAGGAGGAAGGCACATCAACAATCTAACATATGTGGATGCCACCATATTACCAGCTGAAAACATCATAGACTTGGAACAATTACTAAGGAAGATCAAACAAGAAAGTGTAAAGGGAGGATTATTGCTGAACCATGGAAGAACTAGACAAGATCCTAAAGTGAGCACTCATGTTAGAACTGTCCAAGCCATTGTATTCCCCATCACCATGTACAGGTGTAAAAGTTAGACAAAGAAGAAAGTAGATAAGAAGACAATCAACTCATTTGAGAGGTTTAGGAGAAGAATGCTGAGGATACCATGCAGAATGAGAAAGACAAACAAATGAGTCTTTGAACAAGTCAAGCATGAAT
>NC_056524.1:130350734-130403374 GCF_019175285.1 Sceloporus undulatus | reverse complement strand
ACAGTGTGGACGTGACCACTTGCCTCAGAGATCATGACTGCCCACAGTGCAGAATCCATTTAGGGCCATAGGGAGAATGTACACACACCAAAATTCAGAAGATTTCAATTCTGGTAACACATGGATGGGAAGGAAGTTTAGATCACAGCAGGAAAATGAAGCCCAAGAGATTCCACATCCCTATATTGTCACATAGAGTACTTGCAATCTCATGCATTATGAAAAAAGTTTATTTTTAAAAACTAAATTTTCTACATATCTGAAATTGCACCATGCTTCACACAGGGAGTTGTCTAGCACTATCAGTTCCTATGGGGCTCTTTGAATTATCGTAGGTATTTGTTTCCCAAATATGTTTTATATCTACAAACTTTGCTGTTTCCTCTAGCATGCTAAAACCTTCCATTAGAGCATCAATTGTGTTGTTTGGGGGGCAAAAGTCGGAGCCCATCCCACATAACTTTCAAAACAGGAAACAGAATAGTTCCTGGATCAAGCATTCAAATGCTATACATATGCACTTCAATACAAAAAATTCTGAATTACACATCCAGATAACAGAACTTAGTATTTCAGGATGACTTTGGCAAAAAAATAGTTTTATGTTCATTTGTTTGCCTGCACTGCTTTTTTTTTTTACATCCCAAGTCTCACATAACGATTTTCACCTTGTTTTCAGTGAATATCTAACCCTCTTTACCCTGCCATTCACACATATTCATATGTTTAACATTAAACTGTAAATGATGAAACAGGTGCAGCTGAAATTGAACATGTAAAAATAAATATAATTATATTTGGCAGACCAGTACTGTTTTCATAAAATGGCCATCCTGTAAAATAAAAAGTGAGAAGGAAAAACATTTGAAATCATACAGTTTGTAATAAATGCATCTAGTGGTGCTCAAAAGATACTTTTGCAAGTGCTCTGATAACATTCAAGGGTTGTCTTCATGGAAGCTGCAGACAAGAAGTAAATGTTGTGAAGCATGTGTGGCAACAACTGCAAATAGCAGCACCATGTCACTTCCTTCTTTCCTCCTATCCCCAATAGAGTCTTGTCATAGAAATTGTTTGGCCTGATGCATTTCCTTATCTTCACAAGTGGAGCCAATAAAATGGAGTGGTATCTCAGAAGTTTACAAAGTTTCTGTTATTAGATGTTATGGAGAAGATAGGAGCTGCAATCTCAAGGCTTTTTTATTCTTTAGGTGGCAATGAAGTACCTTCTGTAACTCTGGCAGAGTTTGGAAAGTAACTTTGAAGAATGTATATATCGACGTGCTAGAGCCATCCATAGCTGAAAAGGAGTAGAATGCTTTGAGACCCACTACTCAATTATGGATGGCTTCACCATAATTCACTATTTATTCTTGTTAAAAATGCTCTCTCAGATCTGTTTTCTATAAGTGATTGAATTATAATTTCCCTAATCTCTTCCCACTGGCCATCACACCAGGATTGATGGAAGTTCTTATTCAAAGTTTCTGGAGATACACTCCTATTTTAGATCTGAATATAACATTTCTTTTTTTCCCTCCTCCCCTCCTTTTTTTAACCTAACTGAATTTTAAGAGCTTTGGAAAGGGTTTTCTCTTGGTTCCACCATCATCACAGGTGTATCTGCTGAGAACTCAGGAAAGCACCTACTTGGCAGTTGCTTGCAAGCTAGGAAAATCTTTTCTGAGACATAATTGGTTACCCTCTCCCAATGCTCTTTTCACCAGCAAGCACAAATCTTCTAATTTAATCAGCCATTTTGGCTTTTATCTGGTTTGGGTGGTGCAACAGATATTCTAGTTCTTTATATGTAAGAGGCTTAAATGTGTTTTTAACTGTTCTAAAGTAATGTTTTAAAGTGGATTATTGTTTATTTTTTAAATTGTTTATATTTCAGATTATCCCAATTTTAAGATATTATTTTAACATATTAAAATGTTTGTTTGTTTGTTGTTGTTGTTGTTAACCACTTCTAGTTGATCTCAGCTCATGACAACACTGTGCATGAGACATTACCAAGATTCCATATCCTCCACTGCTTTGCTTAGGTCCTGTAAATCCAGAGCCATGACCTCCTTAATGGAGCCCATCCATTTAGAATGCATTCTTTCTTTTTTCACAATTCTACCTTTCCTAACATTATTGTATTTTAACATGTAAGCTGCTTTATATGAATGAATGAGTGAATGATGACATTTTGCCATGTAGTAGTTCCTATCAGTGTGTTTAAACATAAACATGAGCAAACACAAGGCCTCTATTGCAGAACTCTGCTATCGCAGTGCAGGTTAGTTCAGGAACACTCCAGAAATACAAGGAAACTAGGCAAGAGATAGATAACCCAGGAGAAGCATCAGAAGGAGCATTGGATATTCAGAATATCTGAATAATGTCAGTTACATGCAGAGCTAGTTAGTAGCTCATTTTACTGAGATATTTTGGTAAACAGTTACCATTTTACAGGAATGCAGTGGGAGTTAATGTGAACATTTTAGTTAATGTCCTCCTGCTGTTTATTACTGGGATGGGGGGATGCTTATTCAGCTTGAGAAATGTATGGCTGAGCAGAAGGGTTAAATAGATGGTTGGCTTTTGCTGCAGCTAGGAAGAATGTCTTTACAATGTGCTTTGAATTTTTTTCAGTTTCTAGGGTACAGTCCCTGAATTAGGCCTGGTACACACAGCGCTAAAACACCATGCTAGGGTTACGGGACCGCGCAGCAACCACACGGTCCCTAACCCTAGCACATACGGATGGCGCGATAATGGCGGTGCCCTGTGCACATGGGTGTCACCATTATGTAGTCATGGCCATGCCATGTCCAAACGGCACTGCACGTACGTGACAGCCTTGTGATGCTGCAGGGTGCTTGGGGCGCCCTTTCAGTGTTGCGGGAAAGAGCTCCATTTCGGAGCTCTTTTTGTGCGTACACATCACTGGCACAGGCTTTACATGGCTGCACCAGGATGCAAAGGAGCAAGTGGCCAGGCAGCCCCTTCCTCCTCCTTGCCGCACCTGTTGGGGTGTTCAGGGGCATGAAGCCCCATGGACACCTCTTTCCAGGCCATGGAGAAGCATCATTTTGCCGCTTCTCCATGGCCTGGGAAAGCACTGGGTTGGGGTCTCTGAATGCCGATGAGGCTGCCCTGCCCCCAGCCTGGCACGGAAAGAGGCAGCTGCAGACCTCCCCTTTCCTGTGGTATGTACTGCGCCTTAGTCACTAAGGAAAACCAGAAAAGGAAAGCTAAAAGAAACATGTTGGTAAGAGTAACCCAGTGTGCTATCTTTCCAGAATGGAATAATAATAATCTGTTGAGTGATTGTGATAGTAATTTATTCCTTTCCAAATGTCACATTCCTAATTCTTGTTACACAGTTTCAGAGTCTGGGGATATACATGTGTGAAAAGAGAGTAAAGAGATTATGGCTTGCCCCTTATCCTGTCTTTTTCATCATGAGATACACACATTTAACTTTCAAAGACAAGTCTTATTGCATTGTTCTGGGGCTGGGAGTATGCAGCCTATATACATACCCATCCTTGAAAATCCCATCCTTGAAAAGCCGCAGGATAAGCCCGGCTTGTATACAGGCTGCATATGTGCTGCATACACCCAGTCCCAACAGAATGTGATAAGACCCATCTTTAACAGTTCTACATGTGTCTATCCTGTCAAGATGGGATAAGGTGAATGCGACAATCTCTATTCACTGTAAAATGTAGTAAAAGTAGTCTCAACGCTTAGTCATAGCTTTTATTTTCAGAGTAGAACATTTGATTTCAAATCACTTTAATATCACTTAAAATGTCTATTTTGCTTTGCCACAAAAGAATGAGTTGGGAGAGACAGCCTTTCAGTTTCTGATGACAACTGGCTACTGCTACAATTGCTTTTGTTTTCAGCCTAATAATCACACTTAATGGGAAGGCACAGTTTATTCTGAAATCCCTTTGTTTTCTTCCTGCTTTTTGGGTGGCCTCACACATATATATGAAATGATGAGAGAAGTGCCAAAGGACATCTTTATATGATTGTGACACCACATAAATTATTGAAACAACTGGGTTATCATCCTTTATAGCTTTTTTATTCATATTCAGAAGTGGAAAAGGGTTCCAAACAAAAGTTTATGAAATGTGAAAATGGGATGAAATGTCACCCAGCTGGACTCTTTCTGGATTAATAGTTTCCTTAAATCTTTAGACCAGTATAATTTATAGGTTCAAAAGTAGGAGAATCTGTAGAAAGCACACACAGCTAGTTGTTTTGTTAAACTTGGGTTTCTTTGTACATTTATACATCTGTTGAATATGAAGCTTTGCTGGGCCAGATGATGTTGATGCTGATGATGAGAGTGGATAATGAAGACTATTGCTGTTATGACAATTTAATTCTAGCCAAGTAAAACATCATTATTGTTGCTGAAGCTGATTCATATCCTTCAGGAGGCTCAAATTCTTTAACTAACATTATTCTTACCATAACCTTGTGAGACAAGACAGTATTCCTTTATTGAAGACAGAGCTGTTAATAATTAACAGGATTTTAGAATTCTAGAAAGTCAGTTTTGTTTTGTTTTGTTTTAGAATTTCTAAATTGTCTTTTAGCATAATTTCAGCAAGTGTTCCTGGCAGAGGTATTCTTAACCAGTGTCTTTAAAATTGTTTACCATTGGTTACAATTTTTTACCATATCAAAGTAATCACAGACAGAACAGGAAAACTGGTGAGGAAACAGAACCCCCAAATGGTCTACAAGCCAACCAGGAAAATCCAGCAAATGTGTGCTCAGCAAAGGACAGGAGAGACTCTCTCACAGCCACAAGAGTTTTCCACAGACTGTGCAGCTGTGGATAAGTCTACATAGGGCTCATCAAACACAGCATCCAAACGTGAATCAAGGTACATGAGAGACACTGTAGAATGGGTCAGCCAGAAAAATCAGCAGTAGCTGATATACGTTATAAACCATCCTGGACCTAAAATGCTGTTTGAAAATACTGAAATTCTGGACCATGTCACCAACTACCAGGTCAGAATGCATAGGGAAGCCATTGAAATCCATAAAGCCGCTGGGAGAGATCATCCGAAGACATGGAGCACGGTGCTATCAGTATGCTGATGACACCCAGATCTATCTCTCTATGTCCCCGACTGATTCAGTGACTAAGAATGACATCTCTCCTCTGGATTCCTGCCTGGAGTCAGTAATGGGCTGGATGAGGGAAAACAAACTCAAGCTGAATACAGAGAAAACAGAGGTACTCGTGATAGGCTCCCCAGATCCGGACAGAGGAATTTGTCATCCAGTCCTGGATGGGGTCACACTTCCCCTAAAGGACAAAGTTCGCAGCTTGGGAGTACTCCTGGACTCATTCCTACAATTATCATCCCAGGTGGATGCAATGGCTAAGAGTCCTTGGTACCAGCTTCGGCTGATACGCCAGCTGTGCCCCTGTCTGGACCGAAAGGATCTTGAAACAGTAGTACATGCACTGGTAACCTCTCGCTTGGATTTCTGTAATGCTGTCTACATGGGGCTACCTTTGTACCAGGTTCGGAAGCTTCAACTAGTTCAAAACGCTGCAGCCAGATTGGTCACTGGGACCTCTAGGTCGGACCACATAACTGCTATACTAAAATCTCTTCACTGGCTGCCGATTAGCTTCCGGGCTCACTACAAAGTGTTGGTCATTACCTTTAAAGTCCTACATGGCTTGGGCCCAAGTTACTTGAGGGAACGCCTCTCCCTACATAATCCGCCCTGCACTCTCAGAACAACAGGCAAATACCAGCTGGAATATCCCAGGGTGAGACTGTCTGCAACTCACCAACGAGCATTCACATCTATTGCTCCTACACTTTGGAATAAACTCCCTGAAGAGATTCGTCTCAGTCCTTCCCTTGATGTTTTCAAGAAAACATTGAAAACTCATTTCTTCCGCTTAGCATACCCTCCTGACCCATCATAGAGAATGTATCCTCCTATCCACTATCCTTTAATGTGAAATGTATTAGGATGTTTAAGTGTGATTTTGAGATTTTAACCGCTTTTATATTGTATATTTTAACTAAATGTACTTCTGATTGTATACTGTGCTGTATAGCTGCTTTGAACTTGTAAACCGCTTTGATCCCAGGAAAAGCGGTATAGAAATAAAGATATTATTATTATTATTATTATTATTATTATTATTATTATTATTATTATTACATGGACAACTTCAACAAGAAAGAAAAAACCCTTAAAGTAAACAAAGTTTGGCCGCCAGTCCTGAAAAACACCAAAATCAAGACCCAGAAAATGCAAATGAAAACCACCCATTAATTAAATTAATTAAATAGACACCCTGAGGCATTGCCCTTCAACAATAGAACAATACAAAGCTTAACATGCAAATCACTTTCTGTCAACCAACAGTATATATACCCCACTCTCTTCTATGCCAGCATTCTCTGAAGATGCCAGCCATAGCTTCTGCAAAATGTCAGGAAAAAAACTCTTCTAGAATACAGCCACATAGCCCCAAACTCCCACAAAAAATGACCTATAGCTGTATTTCAAGATGAAGGGTTATTTAAATTCATTCTGAGATTAGATATGTTTTAATTTGTTATTTAAATACACATTCTGGGATGATTTGTTTTTTATAAAAATGCAAGACAATGTAGAGACAGAACAGAAATTATAAAAATGAATGAATTCTTAAATGTAAAAAAATGCTGTCAATCAGTAATAGTCAGCTTCATCTATCTTTAAATATACTACAGTTTTTCATTCTTAATTTTTATATCATTTTTACACTTACCACACCCCAAATATATTGTTTTTCAGTATTTTCTATTTCAGAATACTTATTTAGATTATGTGGAAACTTAGTTTTACATTTTTTTAATTCTAAATTCAAACTATTTGAATGTTATACTGTCATCGTTATCAATATAGCAAGCTCTCATTTTAACTTAATGTTACATTTACATTTAAACCCCATGGTAGGAAAGATGTTATAGAATATTCCATTATTTTTAACTGAATTTATTAGTAAATACTTTAGACAATCCTGACAGAAACTGGATGATATGAACAATACAGTCTTCTGACATTACTATTCTGCATTGTTGAGAGTTTGCCCAATCCAGAAACTGTTAGCACCACCTGCTGTTAAAAAGCAGTATCAGGCTCAACTTGATATAATAGCAGAAAAGTACTTTGCAAATACTGTAATAATACCTGAGACTTGGCATACATCTCTCTCTTTCTCTCTGTGTGTATATGTAATATTTTAAAATATATTGATTTTTCCAAATTATCAATATAACCACGGGGATAGGAAGAAGAAAGACAACAGATTATGAAAGCTTTCTCCATACATATATATTGCAGCTCTCTCTCTCACTCACTCACTCACTGTATATTATATATCTATTGTATAATGTTGTTATCTGGGCCATCCACAGACATTTTGCTGTCTGAGACAGAATAGCAAATATCACCTCCATACACATACCCACAAGTCACGGTACAAAGTACCCAAGTTGAACCAAGACATTAATGCAGTTTGACACCACTTTCACTTCCATCACTCCATCCTATGAAATTCTGGGATTTGTAGTTTGTTGTTGCACCAGATGTTTCTGACAGAGAAGGCTAAATATCTTGCAAAACTACATATCCAAGAATTCCACAGCATGGAGTTGTGACCATTAAAGTTGTGTCAAATTGCATTAATTCTGCAGAGTAGAGGCAGCCCAAGTCACTTAGGCACTGGCGGTAACAGGAATTCTCCCTATCTCTGGAACTGAAAGTATAGTATCAACCAATTAAAATAACTTAAGAATTTGTTGCCCTTTCATGACACACAAAACCTGTTGCCTGAAACATTCACCATACTTAGTCTAATGGGGGAGCCAGCTCTGGTAATTTACCAATATTAAAGGAGGGACAATTTAGAGGGAATGCGGTGGGATGAAAATGGTCAACAGTGGGAGCATGGGCCTGGCCCAGTCATATTAGAAAAGGCTGACTGGGAAGCAGCAGAAAAGTGCTTCCACACGGCCAGTAACATTTGTCCAAAAGTAAACTGTGGACTTTACTGAGTTTATTCATATACAGGAAAAATCTGAAGGAAAACCCTCTTTATGTTTGGATTCTGAGATTTGGTGATTAAAGTTTGTTGCTGCAACCATGGCACGTGTGTTTGTTTTGAAGAATATGGAGAAGCACACAACCACACCCATCTCAGCGGAGGACGGAGTCCCTTCAGCCATATAATTTTAAGCCAAGAGTTTTTCACTCTACAGGGCATCATCATCTGGGGTAAGTGCATAATAAATGGGAGATGACATGAAGTCCAGAAAAATGGAATATAGGAAGTAATTTTTTTTCTTTAAATCTCTCTCCAAGTTTAAGTTATAACTTACAAGTGCTCCCAACTTATGCTTTTGACAGTTTTGCCTTGACTTGTCTATGGAAACTTGTTAAGTACTTTTGGAAAGCCTAAATATACCACCATCCACTGAATTCTCTTTATTGGGCATGGCAGTAATATCTTAAAAGAACTCCAGCCCCTTAGTTAAGCATGACCTCTTCTGTCTAAATCTATGTCCATATCTTTAGTCAAATGTTGTTATTCTTGCATTTCATTTTTCCTCATGTAAAGCTCCTCTCCCCTTACTTGAGGTGTCCCTCATTTTTTCCTAATGTGGAAATAAATCTTCTAGTTAAGCTCTCCTAGTCTATTTCTGGATTATTAAGGAAAAAATAATGAAGGGGAATTTCAAGCCAAATGATTCTGGGGAAGAGGGGTCGGAAAGTGGTGTTGAGATAGGCTTTTTCATTTTTCAAAGCCTGAGCAATTGTGTTGTTCATTTATTTTGTTTTTTTTTTCTCTTAAAAGAATGAAAGAAAGAAACTGAGCTAGAAAGATTTTATAATTTAATAGAGAAATGCTTTGTGGGCATATTTTTAATAGGAGTTGGAGGTCTATGTCCACAGGTAGCCAGATATGAAAATGTGCTGTGCATGACTATTTCATACAGAAAAGAATCACTTGGCATTTCACGTTGATCTGTACATCAGATATTTTTAAAAGGGATCTCATATGTTCTCTAATGGAAAATGCAGGTGGAAGTAACAATGCATTAATGTTATCATATATAGGCCTGCCTCTTCTCTCATTCTCCAATATGAATATGATCAAAAGAAAGGTAAAAGAAATAACTCAATTCCACCCACCCACATTTGTTAGCTATGGGGCTATACAGACATCCCTTTCCTGGCCAGATTGGGGCCACTGCAACCTCTTGCTGTGGCCCTGATCCAGTCTTTGGAGGGCGTAAAAAGAAACCACAAAAAGTGTCTCCCTTTTGCACCCTGCAAAGGGTGTCATAGCTATGGTGGCATGGCTCTATGGTGCCCCTTCAGCACTGCATCATTTGGATGCAGTGTTAGAGGTGCATCATGAAGGTGTGTGCCATCTGGAGTGGTGAGCATCATCATGGTGCCCTGGGGGTGGAGTTAGGGCAAGCGTCATCAGGCTGGTCTTTTGGGCAGGCCTTTACAGGCCCTCAGTTCCTAAAAAAAAATACTATCTCCATGAGTATGGCATTACTATATACTGTTGACAGTGAATTTTATTTCTCCCTTTTCACTGAAGCCACAAGAAAGAGTGGGAATACATATGTTTGGAGTCAGTAATAGTCTGGATTCGGACTGCCAGTTCAGGATTGTCTCAAGTCCTGAGATTTCTGAGGCAAAGCCTGGGACCAAGGGCTGGCCCATTGTGATGACATTGAGCATTATGCACCAAGTACCAATAGTGCCAGGATTCTGAACTGTGGCCACCAGATAGGTGGTTAACACCTTGGACTTTGTCTTAGTTGGGTTACTGCGGTATTGTTAACTAGCTGAAATAACCTACTCTTGAATTGTATGAATTTGTATCAGGGGAAGCCACTGGTCACAAATACTGTATATGACTATTTTGCTGGTGATTGGCTTGAACCGGCAAGATTGTTGCTGTTTCAATGAAGTTCCTCAATAAGGTCCAATTGTTGCTGCCCCATCAAAGGGGTGAGGGGAGACCAGGTCTGTCATAATGCCCCGTGTGTGTGTGTGTGTGTGTGTGTGTGAGAGAGAGAGAGAGAGAGAGAGAGAGAGAGAGAGAGAGAGAGAGTACTACTGCCCTTCGGGGGCGGGTTATGAACCGCCACTTTGCGGCGATCTGCCGTCGCTGCTGTTTGCTCCGTAAGGGAGCCGCTGCAGCCAAACCGCGCGGCTCCATTACGGAGCAAAAAAGAAGCTCCAAAATGGAGCTTCTTTAAGCGGCGCCTCTGTGATGTCGCAAGGCACCAGGGGTGCATTCGCGACGTCACAGATGCCATGACACGTTCGGACGCACAGCGTCCGATACGTAAAGATGGTGCCGGCCGTGTGGAACGGCCGGCGCCATATTGTACGGACAGAGTCCATATTAGAGCCAGGGGCATCTAGAAGAGACGCCCCTTTTTAAAAATGGGACGTCCTGCGGACGTCCCAAGTGCCGGTCTGTAACCGGCCTTAGTTTCTTGGAAATCTATTGCCATATTTAGAAGCAGCTGCTTCTTGTTTCTGTACACTTCTAATTTATTCATGTAATATTTTATTAATATTATATTTTAAGGTATTAAAATCTTTCCAAGATCTTAGTACAGAATAAAATGCTAGTCCTTCATAATTTCTGTTAAATGGAGTGTCCAGTGCTTATAAAGTCATGCATAATGATTTGGGGGAGTATGCAACATATGCTTGTTTACTTCTTTCATTAAAGGAAAAAACAAAAACCACTGTGAAAGTGCAGCAAACACATGTGATCATATTTGATCTTGGAAGCTAAGCAGGGTCAGCCTTGGTTAGTACTTAGATGGGAAACCACCAGGTACTGTAGGCTATATTTTAGTGGATAGTTCCTGAGTATTCTTGAGTAAGAAAATCTATGAAATTCATAGTGTCATCAGAAGTCAACAGGTGACTTGAAGACACATATACAGAAATGGATATAAAGCCACAGCCTTTCTTTCCTGTAAACACACATTTTAAGATGATCCAGCAAATGTATCCCTAGCACTATAAGGTGTCTCTTATTTTGAAGACCAAACCTGTAGATGATTTTGAATCAGAAAACAGACAGAACTTAGCAGAAAACAGACAGAAATGTATGCAATAATAAGAAAGGCACTGTAGATCTCAGTGATTGTTATGCAGGTTATCCTTTAAAGTGGGAATTCCAGGGACTAAATCTGAACTAACTAGTATATGCCAAAGTAAATACTCAAGAAAAAAGGCCAGTGTTGGAAAAGAATGTGGAGAAATGGAATGGTTCCCAATAGGAAAAGCAGTCAAGTAAGGCTGCATAGTATCACTATACTTATTCAACATGTATGCAGAAAATATCATACAAAGAGCAGGGCTAGTCTCAGAAGAAGGAGGAGTGAAGATAAGAGGAAGGAACATCAACAATCTAAAACATGCACAGGACACAATATTAATAGTGGAAAACATAAATGGCTTGGAATAATTACTAAAGAAGGTCAAGGGAGAAAGTGAAAAGGTATTTATTATTATTATTATTATTATTATTATTATTATTATTATTATTATTACTTATATAACGCTGTAGATTTGCACAGCGCTGTACATATAAACAATAAATATACAAGGTAGACCTGCTGCTGAACATAAAAGAAACAGATCTACATAAATGTGAATTAGAAAATGAGGAAATTGAAAGAGTCAAAGATTTCTTGTACCTGGGATCAGACATCACCCAGAACTGAGACTGCAGTCAAGAGATAATAAGAAGACTAGAAATGGAAAGGACAGCCACGAAAGAGGTAGAGAAGATCCTAAAGAGTAAAGATATACAACTGAGCATCAAAGTTAGAATCATCCATAGTATTCCCAACCACTATGTATGGATGTGAGAGCTGGACTGTGAAAAAAGCAGATAAAAAGAAAATCAATTCATTGTGGTGTTGGAGATGAGTGCTGAGGATACTGTGGAAAGCCAGAAAGACATACAAATGGCTCCTTGAGCGAATCAGGACAGAAATACTCCTGGAGGCCAAGATTATGAAATTGAAGTCATTGTATTTTGGCCACAGGAAAGAGTAGAGCAGTGGAGGACAGGGAGACTTGGAGATGTCTCATTCACAGGGTTGCCATGAGTTGAAGTTGACTCAAGAGCCTCTAGCAACAACATTGCCAAAGTAAAAATTAAGAGATGAAAAAATTATAACACTGGTATTTTCATATCGTGTTTCTTAATTCTAAGGGAGATGGTGGGGTGAAAGATGCATTTATGCAGTAATGCAATAATAATAATAATAATAATAATAATAATAATAATAATAATACCCTGCACATACTCATTTACCGCATTGTACCCTTGATTTACCAATTCATGTGTGTAGCCACTTGTTGGATCAGAACAGGAAAACACTGGACCAGAGTCCTCTAATCAGAATGTCCTCTAACGTCATTCCTTATTCAGTTAAACTAATCTAAACAATCTAGGGCATTTGTAGGGTAAATGAATTGCATTTGTGTTAGTGTAGGTGGAAAAAGAGGCAAGATACAGTAAGAATCAGCAATCAAACTTAATTGAAGAGGTTGTTAGACCCTATGCTTCTCTAATTTAGCAGTTTCCATATGTGTTGGAGTACAATTTGCACCATCCCCAGCTGGCAATCAAATTTTGAGATTGGCAGACAAACACAACTTCTAAGAGCCATATTGAAAAAGTCAAATTAACAGACAAATATTACTTTTGAAGAACCCAACGAAAATGTGGAATTAGGGTGGCAACCTACTATGTCATTTTTTGTAAATCCCATGAATTCTTCTAACACTAACAATCTGATTAACGAATTAATCATATATAATATATATCATATTCTGATCCTTTCAGCACTAAAAGCAGTTAACTGAGTCCACATTTTCTACTAGTCATCATTAATTAATTAATTTCAAATTAACTGTTCCAAGTTATATTCCATTTTCTGGCCCAGGTAATAATTCCATAATATTGTGGATTAGAGCTAAAACTGGGGTTGGGGTAAAAAAAGCATACAATTCTTGTATCCCAGTTACTCTACTGGGAATTCCAGTTGTTCCCATGTATGAAATCTTGATTTACAATGACTGCACTCAGTCTATTGAGACCAAAAGGATGCTACTTCTGCATCACATGAGAAATCACAGTGTTGGCAAAATTCATCCACTTACCCGCCCATAACAATTACTCGGGAGTGTGAGTCACTATTTTTCTTCACAGAAAGAGAGAAGAAAAGCAAAAAAGTTTAGTGACACTATACACCACAACATAGGACAGAAGAGGGGATGGAACGAGTGGCTATACAAGCCAAGCCATATATAGAAAGTAGAAGGAGATCCTAGTTGTCTCAATCATGGCAGACATAAAGTTGACAGAGAAATATGTAATGCCATGGGGAACGAATTTGGTTATTTTGGGGCTTATACTCTATTCTCTATGAGAATTCTTCAAGGATGAGGGTGTTCATCATCATTTATTACGATCAATACATCCAATAGGTCCAAAGGAAGATTATGTTCATCTACCTGTAAAGAGCAAAACATTATTCTTAGAAAGCTGGCACTAGGGCTTGAAGATCATATTGATTGGTCATATGGAGTAAAGAAACTAAGAAGAGGGTTGATAATTTTTGTGGTGTGTTTGTATGGAGTGAGTGGCACTTTGGACAATTATCAGTAAGCACCCATAGGTACATTTTTGTGGAAGACTTCTTCAGACTTGTCCTTTGGGTTTTGTAGCTTGGGAATGGGAATTTGCACCATTTTGGGGGCTGGACTTAACACTTTCTTCTTTAGAGCTCAAGGCTTAAGAAGTTAGCATGTTCAGGCTTCCAGAAATGGACCATCCAGAGGCAAACTAAATTTACTGAGGTCTGGGTTGTTTACCCTTGAAATACTGACATATTTCAATATGCCTGCTTCAGCATGTCTTGCACTGTGCAGCCATCCTGCAGATCAGCTTAAATAGCTAATAAAAGTGATCTTTAATTTATCTATACTTTTGTGTTTTAGTCTCTTCTAATTAAGTCAGCAATAGATTTGTTGGGATTTTTTCATCCTGGAATATATTTTTTAAGTATAAACAAAGAAGTAATCAAAAACTGTGTATAACAAGTGGCTGAAATTTGGGGAGACTGTTTACAGATTTGCAGAAAACAAGGCCACAGAATGTCTACATTGAAGGAAATGTTGTGTGGATTCTGAAACAAATGAGGCTATGAGGGTTAAATTGACCCATCCTGGTGCATGATATATGGATTGATAACAGCACATAAACTGGCATTCAATGTGTAGCATTAGAAAAATGTGGAATAATGAGTATATTACTTCCTAGCCATCCAAATCTCTGGAACAGGATAAACAAGAACTTTAATTGATTTTTAAAAGTGTGGACTTTTCATCTGAATTTTATGATAGGATGTTGGGGTGGGGCAGAGTTTCTTTTGTTTTTGAAAATGTCAAAGTACTACTGAATCCTCCAAGCTTTTGATCATACCCAGAGTTATCATTTTGATACATGGAGATAAAGATCCAATTCAGAACATTCAGAGACAGGTTTTTCACATGTCTCCTTATGGAAGTGCATGTGATGTTGTCAGTGGACATTTCATGTCAAAAGAAAAATATCCACATGTTGTGGTTAGGTAGCATTCATGATATACTCTGAAAATACTTGTCATATGTTGAAGCATGACTTGGGTCAGGTTTGCCCCATAGGTTCACGCTAGTAATCAGAGCAAAGGTGGTAACAATAATCTTTTCAACATCTTTTCTGTTTTTCAGGACCTGGCCCATGTTGCTCTACTGTGTACACTCAAGAGGAACAAAGAACATTATGTGTGAGAAATAGGATGATATCCACATATTTATAATACAGATTTTTATGCTAAATATTAGGTATCATGTGGGCTGCAGTCTTATCAAATCAATTCATTCCTAACATTGAAAAAGCACAGATTGTATTCATCAGAAAGTAATTACTCCAATAATTTTCTCTTAAATCTTGATCTTCATAAAAAGGGTGTTTTAATTGCTTGCAAGAATCCATTAGGTTGAAAAATCAACAGCTCTAGCTAACCTTGAGGAAGGACACACATGCTTACAAGGTTGATCTGCCATTCTAATGAATTCGCACAAGTAAATAAATTATCATTTTATGAAGATTAAGATTTAAATGATAATGGGCCAAATTCAGCACAGACAGAAACTGGCTGGATTTTTGTCGGTGATGGAACAGATGCCTCGGCTCATTAAATGCATCATGTTACCCTGGAAATTGTACCACTGTTTTTAATAAACCTGCTCACTGAGCTTTCCTCTTTCTAGTCAACTTCTTTGAGGTATAATGTCACATTAACACTTTATACCATGGAGTTAAAAGGTGGAGGATAATCAGGTTTTAGGAGAGCCATTGTAGTGTAATGTCTTGAGTGCTGGACTAGGATGCTGGGAGACTAGGTTTAAAAACCAGAGAACCTGGTTGGGAAACCTTGGGCAAATCTCACTATCTCAGCCTTAGAGAGGCACAATGATTTATTTTATTTTATTTTATTTGGATATATTATTTATATCCAAAGATCTCAGGGTGGCTTGCAATAAAATTGACTTAAAACAATAAATAATTGTAAAAGTTTGAAATATTAAAATATATATCAAATAGTTTCCAGTTTAAATAAAAAAACAGACAATTTGAAACCAGTTAAAATCATTTTGAATGACACGACTCTAAAATATGTACAGCCTAGATAAAATCAGTTTGATCCAAAGGCTTTAATGAAAAGCCAGATTTTAACTTGGTGCTAAAATGATTCTAATGTTGTTGCCCATCATGCCTGCAGAATGTGGGGGGATTCCATAGTCAGGGTGCCACCACAGAAAAGGTCCCTTTCTATATAATTCTCAGCCAAAAAACCACTAGGTGGATTTATTACCATAAATCAGAATGAATTTAAAGGCACAGGACAACCTTAATTCTAAGAGGCTGAAATGTGTCTTTTGTGGTTTTGATATTAACAGCAGAGATTTTGGCCTTTCATGCCATTAAAATGCTTCCCTTGAGAATTAATCTGACGTGGAAGTCAGTACAACGGCTGGAAGTCTTTTCTCCCCTCTGGCAGTAGAAAAAGTGTGGGGAACCTGTGGTCTCCAGATGTTATCAGACTACAGCTCCCATAATTCTTTACCATTGGCCATGATGGCTGGTGCTTGTGGTTATCCAACAACACCTGGAGCTCAGCATTTGGAGGATCACACAGTGCCACTTTTGTCATAAAATTAAGCATAATAGGCAAGAGGTAAAGTTGCAGTAGTAATGACGACAAATACAATTACAGAAGTAATAAGAGGGAAGAAAAGGCAATTTCTTTGAAAAACCACAACATAAAAATTTATTGCTAGAGAAATAAAATGAATTCCTTGGGAATTAATCCCTTCCCATTCTCTTTATGTGTGCATTTCTTTTGAAATCTATTGTGCATTAGTAATATACCCAAGAGCAAAACCAATGCTATCAATTGGCAGGCTGATAAACAATCAATTAACTAGGGGCAACTCTGCTTCCTTTCCCATTTAGCTATCAGAGTGTAAATACATTAATGTCCCCTATGACTTTCTGCATAGGTACAGAATGCATGCTTCTCTATACATTCAGTTTTGTAACCAGGTTGGATTAAAACACTAAAGAAAATCTCATTCAGGAACACTCAAAAAGTCTAATTTTACATGGCAGCCTCTGGAAACAGCTCATAAAGAAACCTGCAATATTTTAAATAGAATGAGTTTGTTAATATTATCACACCAGCTCCTGCATACTCTGTGCCAACAATGATGTCAAGCTCCAACCTGCTTTTGTGAACTTCCGTTCTATGGATGCTTTCTCCATTGGAAATTTATTATCATTTCAGAATTGCTCCATAAAGACCAGAATAGTCTCCCTTTGCCTCTGTTAGCAAGCTGACAACTCCTTATTACTACCTAGCTTTTCAGTAAGAAATAATTCTGTAAACATTATTATTCACGGGTTATTTTTTTTTATTAAAATGTTTATAATTTTTCTCATAAAACAAATACAAATTTGTTGGCTAGGTTCAGGCCATCAGGAAATTATCAGTCCAGATTGTCTCATTAAATATGCAGCAGATTCAACAGATTTTGTATTCCCAGAAACCACATGCTGATTTCTAAACACTGGACATGCTCCAAACAAAATGAAACACTTTTGAGTCCCATTGATTTAAATCACTGATTTAAATGTAGATCTCTTCTTTGGAGAAGTGCTCTCTTTTTCTGCATCAAGCGTCTCAACATTTTCTCCCTTTTGGGATACTTTAAAGGGAACACAGCAAAAGGGCCAGCATACCCTTCATAGGTGGGCTAAAACAATTCATCTTTTTTTTTCACTGACACTTTCAGTACTGCAAACTAGTACTTCTATTTTCTAATGACTTTCACTAGTGCCTATATAAATAGTAATTTGTATTTCAAGTTTCATTTTCTATCACTCATACTTGACCTCATTTCTTTTGGTTACTTAATATGGCCAAGACAAATTATTTGGTTTGACTCTAATTGATTGAATAATTTCATTGACCTGTATTTACTTAAGGCATCCAATTATATTTTAGATGTAGCAAAAATACATGCATAGATTACATGATCTCCAATTAGGCAGGATCAAACATGTGACTTGAGAAAGGAGGAAGAAGCACTACCTAAAAGAGTGGTTCTCAACCTTCTGCCTTCTAGATGTTTTGACCATCATTTCCCAAATGACCCAGCCATTATGGTGAATGCTAGGAAATTCTGGGATTCAAAGGTCCAAACATTTAGAAAGTCAAATTCTGAGAACAACGAAGTTAACAGAAAAAGCAGTGTTGAACAATATTTTAAAACTGCAATGTAGGTATATTTCAAAGACAGTATTTGTCTTGGTGAAATAGGAGCCCTGATGGTGCAGTGGTTAAATGCCTGTACTGCAGCCGCTCACTCAAAAATGACAAGGTTGTGAGTTCAATACCAGCCAGGGCTCAGGCTCAACTTAGGCTTGCAACCATCTGGGGTCACTAAAATAAGTACCCAGCTTGATGGGGGCAATTAGCTTACAGTTGTAAACTGCTTAGAGTGGTATGAAGCGGTATATAAATGAAGCTGCTATTGTTTTTGCTATTGGAATACTTTTGTCCCCAAAAAATGTTTTTAATATTGAAATTTATTGTAGTCCTAATTGTATCTTGTCTCAAAACTGAAGAATATTATGTAGCTTCTCTTCATTCAGGGCTGCACACTTCATTCAGGCACTTTCATAAAGAAAATGATTAAACTATTGTGGGATTTAATGGTCATATGAGTACTGAATTCATGAGTCAGGATCTTTGAAATACAATCTTGGACACTCAAATGTTGAGTACTTAAATTTTGCCTTTCTTCCCCACCCCCCATTTGATTTAACAAATTGTGAAACATTTATATGGTTTCCACAATCATAGAAAACTAGTTTTATAATAAAATGTACAATAAATGTCTTTCTGCGTGTATTCCTTACTTTGAAGTCATCTTATTTTCCTTTTGTTTTGGGCATGCAAGAAAGACAAAGTGTGAGATGTCTGCTTGTCATTCTTTCATTAAAAATAAATTATATCCTTTCAAGTGGATTTGAAATATATGCCTATTGTTTTATATACATCCAGGGTGATTACAGTTTTCCCTGGAGGATTTGTTTTTCATTCCCTTGCCTTTCTTTGGCAGCTGACAACACCTGCAGCATATTCATATATATTTAATCCAGTATGTTGCCATTTGTATCAATGCATGTAAGGTCCTGCATTTGTGGTACCCTGTGAAGGTACTTTCTTTATGAATAACTAGTGGCTTACATTGGACCTCATCCATAGTTGTCTGGATAAAAAGACATTGAAGAGGGATCCAAGGATGTGTGCACTCTCCTTCATTTTCTCAAAAACCCAGCATAGACATTTCACACAGACCCTTCTTGAAGTCTATCAAAGGAGCATGGCTTTGTAACTTTTATGCAAGCTGTTTCGTTAGCTACAAGATTTGAGATTACAATACCAGACATTAATTATTTATCTCTCCCTGCTTCTGCTGAGGAAAGTTGCCATAAGGGCTTCAGTTTCTTCCTCATCTACAGATCAGAAGAACCAGAATTCCAATTTCAATCCAGTCCTTAGGATTTCTAGACTCTTGTTTGTGAAGTTACAGGGGCTCAGATACATTTATTCAGCTGATCCTGGAAGCACACAAAAATTTATTTTTTTTCTTTAAAGTTTCTACACATTATTATTACTGAAGCAAAACTATTAAGCTATACATAGCAAATGTAAATTTTGAAGTCATTGAAATGTTATAATGAGGGATTGCCTTGGAGTGGAGGTGCCACAAAAATAACCACCAACACTTATATTGAAAGGGAAAATGCAACAACTTTATTAACAGCTGGAAGTAGAGTTGGCCTGAACATGCATGAGGTCTGGATCAGTCGTCAATCCATCCATTATTGATCAATGAACCCATTTGCTTGGTCATGGCCAAATTTCGGGATGACTAAAGGGGGTGACTGGTTAATAACCCTTCTGGCTCTCTGTTAACATGTTGTGCGCATCTTTGCATCTCCGCCCTTTGCCACTGGGGATGCTGACACGATGCTGCCCCCGCAACAGCAACACCACAATCTCCCAACACCCCCAGGTCCCTGTAGGACTCCCAATCCAGTGCTAAGCAGCCCTGGAAACCATGATGCATAATCTATGTTATTGCCCCTAGGAAGTTGTGATAGCACAGCCTAAACCAAGCATAGGGAGGAAGAGAAGGAGGGGAGAGCTGGGCTGGAATGGTGCTGGCCAGGGCACCACATAGCCTTAAATAGGCACAAACAAAAACAGGAGCCAGGAAAGGGGAGCTGCCCCTCCTGGCTCCTCACCAATCATGAACCCTGGCCAGCCCAGCCAGCCACCAACCAGGAAGCACTTCTGGCTCTCGCAGCCTACTGGGAGTTGAAGTCCCAGTCTGCCCTGCCTGGCTAGCCCCAACATGTGGCAGCCTTACCCCCAGCAGCAATGAGGCCGGCCCGGTAAGTCGGGTGGCCTCATTTATCCTAAAGTCACCTTGTCCTTTTGATTTCTATGCACCCTTCCTTCTATTTATCAGTGCAGAATTTTGAACACAAAAGAAAAAAAAAATTCTCTATGCAATTTGTTGTGACAGATATTTACATTTCTCTTGGATAATTTATTATAGCACATACCGAACATCCTCAAATTCTACATTCAAGTATGTTAACTAAGGTCTGTCCTTCCATCCTGGCATCCACTGATTTTGTTTGCATAGTGGTCTCTTTGTCATCTACTGCTTATACAACCATCTTATGCTGGAATTGCATCACTATTTGGGAGGGATGGAATGAATATTTCAAAACTGATGGAAAATGGTCAGAACCATGTTTTTCAAGTGTTGAGTAATGCTGATGAGATGAGAAGTATCCTGGTGATGAGAAATGCTGATGAACAGAATCCTGATGACAATCTCCACAGTTAGAACTTATTCTGCACAGAATTTGCACATGGCAGTTTTGCACAGAAAACAGTCTTTTCTGTCTAGAAAATATTTTGGGGGCAGAAATATAAGTTTCTGCACATGAAATTCTTCTACATGCATAGAAAATGTACAAAACATCATGTGATTTTTTTCACAGAATAAGTCTTGAATTGAAAATATGTTTAAAAAACTGTTGTTTCAAAGACTTCTGCACAGGGAGAAGAAAAGTACTAAAATTACTTGTTACTTCTTTAGAGAACAAAACTAGTAAAAAAATACATTTCTACCTTCTGGTGAAATTTGTGGGCTTGTTATCTGGTGAGGTCATCCATGTGCCACACCCCAAATACTCCACACCTATTCAGTCATGCCTGCACAGAAGATGTGACTTAAATTTTCTTCTCTTTCTTGATTCATCATAGTAATTGTTATGTCTCTACTATTTCTTCATACAGCCAAGGTATCGTGGTGAGGGGGCTGTGTATGATCAACTCACTGTCACTACCCCAAGGTACACAGATTGGTTAGTCAATAACAAAAAATCATTGATTCTGGATTGCTTGGCTTTACTTGTTGATTGGCCTCAATTCCCTTTATTTCTTTAAAATGTCTATTGTTTTATGTCCGGATTGTGGATGCTGTATCTGCATTTCAATACCATAGATCCCCAAGAAAGGGAACAAAAGAGATAGTAGCAACCATGGAACCATTGTACTACTATCCCATGCTGGCAAAGTGATATTCAAGATCACACAGCAAAGATTTTACTATATGTGGCGCAAGAAATGCTAGATTTCCAAGCTAGATTCAGAATAATGGATTGATAGTCATGTTTGATTTTATTGTTTTTGTTTGTTGTTACCCATCTCGATCCAATACAGAGAGAGGCAGGATACAAATAATAATAATAATAATAATGATGATGATGATGATGAAGAAGCACTAGAGATCATATTTCAAATATACATTGTTTAGTGGAGGACATGAAAATATTTCAGATGCAGTTACAGATTTTAGCAAAGCCTTTTGATTGTGGGCATTATGAAAAATTATAGCTCACTGTAATAGAAATGGGTATGTCACTAGATTTGATAGTCCTGATGTATAACCTATAATGTGAACAAGACCTCATTGTGAGGACACAATATGGACAAACAGTACAGTTTCCAATTAGCAAGTGGGTAAGACAAATCTGCATTTTTCCACCCTACCTGTTTAATTTATATGAAGAAAATATCCTCATTCCAAATTCTATCAGATATTCTTCTCCCTCCTTCAATGAAAATTTACATGTCATTTTGGTCTCAATGGGCAAGTGTTTAAATTTTCCATTAGTGTACCTTATTGTGATAATTGGACAGAAAAGCCCTGAGAACTAGGGTACATGACCACATAGTGTCATTTCCAGGATGAAAGATGGCTGCCACCACTGACCAGAACACGAGAGAGTCATGTTTTCCACACAGAAGAAGTGTCCTCCCACACACAGATACTCTGTTTCTAAATAACATATCCATGGATACCCAAGTTGACAATGCAGCAGGAAACCACAAAACCCAAAATCCACAATATTGAGATATTTTATTGGCCCAACTAAAAACCACAGAATACATCCTGCAAGCTTTCAAAGCTTCACTGGTCTCAACAGAGGAAACTTTAACAAGAGGGAACTAATGGACTGCAACTTAACTCTTTGAGGATTTTAGCTCTAACAAAGGTAACTACGGTGGGTTACAGACTGCCGAAATGCAGCAGTCTGCTGCCGCCGCCGGTTGCTACATCCGGGAACCGCAGCAGCCAAACGGCGCGGTTCCCGGACGCAGCAAAGAAGGAGCGCAAAAATTGCGCTCCTCCTTGCTCCCCGGAAAAGACGCTGCAAGGTGCTACTCGCGCACTCACGGTGCCATTTCCGGGGCGCGACGTGCGGACGCAGAGCGTCCGTTACGTCAAGATGGCAGCGGCCGTGTGGAACAGCCACCGCCATTTGTTATGGACTCAGTCCGTGGTAGGTTTAGGGGCGTCTGGAAGAGATGCCCCTTTCTAACCCTATCATGGACTGAGTCCATCCTAGGGTGCCCGTTATAACGGGCCTTCCTTTCATTTGGAGTGCAATTGGCAAGTTTTACCTATACACTACCTAAACGTTTTACAGATGCAATAGTACATAGACTTGATAGATTCTACAATAAGGGCAGTTATCCTAGCACCAGACAAAAATAGTCTGGGTCTCAGTGGAAGTTGTGTTACTGCTACTAATGGATTTGGAATTTTATTGCCTGTCTTTTACTGCTGTTTGTCCCCAGCCCCCACAACATCAAGAAGATTTACCCTTACCTACATGGATATCCCTTCAGACCATATGAACTGACAACAGAAGTAAAATATAGACCTGAGAGTTTAACAGTATCACTTTTCATCTCCTGAATGATTTTTAACATATTTTCCTAATGGTGCCAGTGAAGTTTCAAAAGCTTTTTTGCTTTTAGTTGATCCAATAAAGGTATCACTATTTTGCAGATTTTGGATTTTCTTGTATTTCGTTCCTAAATGAATAGTTATTGCTGCTAGTCATGGGTGGATGACCCTCATGCTGTCAACAGAAGAGGATTCAGGGGGGGGGGAACAGATGTGCATCTAAGGGGTAGGAGTCTGTGGATGGAATTTAGGGTTGAAGTGAGAATTTTTAATGACTTGGGATCATGATTTTTTCTTTGTTTATTTTGTTTTTTGATAATCACATTTCTAACTTTAGAAATGCTTGTAAAAATCACTACAATATTTTTTTTAAATGTAGGAAAAAGTAAAATTTGCAGATTTGCCCCTTTAGCCAGAAGACTTTGAAATTAATTCTATTTGAAAACTGAGTGTAAATCAGTGGGCTTTATATAAATATTCACTCATCAGTCAACAACTAATGTAATAGGTCTGCTCCAGTTCAAACTACCAATGGAAGGCTTGAATCTTGTATGGTTTTATACTGTCCTCCAGAGGAAGTAAGATTACAAATTTAAGTACATAGTGATGGGGGGATGCTTGGGATTTCAATTCAACAATATTTTGAGGACAACATAATACCTGCCCCTGGCCAGTGGGAACCAGTACAGTCCACCCTTCTCTTATGGGGGGGGGATCCGTTCTGGACCCCTCCCCTGCATAAGAGAAAAAACACAGATGCTCAAGCCCCATTCAAAAGAATTGGACTCGTGCCCACAGCAGTGTGGCGGCGGCGTGCGGGGCGCACGCCATTGGAGCACACCCCATTCGTGTGAATGGGACGTGCCGCCCCTTATGCCCTGTGCACTCCCATGAGGCTTTGAGCATATGCTCAAAGCCATGTATAACGCGGGTACACTGTACTAAGGGCTTACCTCCAGCTTTGAAAGTCTGTGTATTTTTTTTTTCCTGACAGGTACCTTAACTTTAACAGCTATATGGCTCACTGATATGGGATATTTATTTATTTATTTAATTCTTTTATATCCCACCTTTCTCACAATTATAGGACTCAAGACAGCTAACAGTGTATTTAAAAATAATGCATATTAAAATTTTGTACTCAAAGCAGGGAATAATGTAAGAATTTAGAAGAATTTGTAATTTTTTTCTAAATCAGATAGCAAGACAATGGAACAATTTAAAGTAATGTATGTGAGACAAAGCAAGACTGGGAGATTTATTTTTTGCTACTTTTGCTATTTGTTCCTACTATCTTAACAGCCAGCCTTGGCTGATAGATGGACCTTATTAAAAATTATGGAAGTACTGGTTGGGGGAAATAATGGTGTGAAAATTAGCAAAAGTAGCATATGAAAAATTAATACATTAATTATACAAAAATGTGTTGATGCTATGACCTTTCAAGTGCTCAAATACAATAATTTGCATCCTGCTCTTTGATCTGCTTATAATTTGACACATTTTAAATACAGTTACATTAAATGTGTGTGTCAAGAAGGCTTAGAGAGCAAAGTTCAGTATTTTAATTGTACATGCACTGCTCCCTTTGAAAAACCATAAAACAAGAACACATAGTCCTGACTAAAAAAGAAAAAGAAAAACAGCCTTTTATATTCAAGAGAATAGAGACTACTTAAGGCTTGAGATTGCAAGGGAAAAAATGAGAAATTATTCCTGCTTTCTTGTTTATACAACCCCCCCCCCCCTTTACTCTGTGAGGAAGCTTATTTTACCATTTGCATTTGATTATTTGTGTGGCTTTCAAATGGAATCATAAGCAACTACCTTATGGCAGAATTTTCTGAGCTGCCCCCATGGTAAGACATATTTATCCTCATCTGCAGGGCAAGCATATCAAAGGGGTGTGTATAGAACACAACCATATGGACCCATTATTCATTTCTGGTGTGCATGTACGGACCTGTGTGGAAGATCTAGATTTCCTAAAGGTATGACTTAATCTGGGGACTAAAAATAGTTCACAACAACATTTTGATAAATTGCAATTAAAATCAATATTGTGAAACCATATAAAGACAATATAGACCCATTATTCATTTTTAGTATGCATGTGTGTGAGAGAGTGGAGTCTTTACTTTTTCTAAAAGGTATTATTTAATCTTGGGGACTCAAAATATTCATTTTGTTAAATTGCAATTAAAATCAAAACTCTGAAACCACAAAAAGACCAAAATCACTACATCAAAGTTGGGCAAAGTTCAACCTCTGATTAGATGACTCATTAACAAAAAATAAAAAATCACTCCTATCCATTCTTACTGACAGTGGCTTTGTATTTTGCAAAGGTAAAAGCAAAGGATTCCAGTTACAAATTGCATATTTCTGTTAGAAATTGTGCACCTATGGAAGTCTGACAATAATCCAAGGAACACACATTTGAGTGGAAATAGGCCCAATAAAATCTATTGGACTGTTTCTGACTATGTTCTCATAACTGTGGTTATGGTGAACAAGATTGGTATATTCATTTTAAAAAATTCAGAATCAGTGAAACAGCAGCAGTGCAAATGATCCATCACTAATTGCATTATCTGCAGCAGTACTGCAGCGGAGGCAGAGCTTAAAGTATTAGGGCTTTTGATTAGCTGGGAAGATGATTTCCTCTCCTTGCAGAAGCCTGCACTAACTCTGACATCCTACTACTGATGGGAAAGGGGGATAAGACCTTCTTGGCCTGCACCTTTTGCACGTTCTGAGATGCCAGAATGCCCCCTCCTTGTTAGCTATATTTCAGCAGGCGACTGTTACTATAACTATTGCTACTGCTACTACTACTGACAGGTTTTAGACCGGAATGTTTTTAAAGAAAGGTATTTTAAGAGGATGCTGTATTATTTTTTATTGAACTTTTTAAAAATTTTTTAATCCTTTCTATTTTTGGGGGGAAAGGCAAGCTATTGATGATGATCATCATTATGGCAACTTCCTTTGCCAATACTTCTCTACCAATTCTTGTTTATTAATATCCTGTCTCAAGGTCTGCTGTTTCCTATGAATTTGTAAGCAATTTACATTATAGCACGGGGGTACTTTCCCAACAACAATACAATGCTATGCAGGATATGCATGTATACACAGTTAGGCCTACATTCAATTGCTAATTCCAAGGAGATTAAAATCACTAAATCATTTTTTGAATGGTATGTCAGCACTTAGTTTTAAAAAGGGGCATCACTTCTTGACGCCCCCAAGCCTAATACATCCTGAGGACATACAAGATGGCGGCGCCCCATCTACATGGGGGCTGCCATGATAGCATCACGAACGCGCCGCCTCCAAACGAGGCTGTGCAGATGTGACGCCATCGTGCCGTGCGAGGGCACTTAGAGCGCCCTTTACGCAATGCAAGAAGGAGCTCCATTTCGGAGCTCCTTCTTGGCTTTTCGTCGCTGGGCGCAGTCTTCAGGTGGCTGCGCCAGCGACACAGAAGAGAAAGGGGCCAAGCGGCCCCTTTCTCCTCCTCTCCGCCGCTGCGGGGTGTCCTTGGGGCTTGAAGCCCCAAGGACACCCCTTTCCAGACTGCGGGGAAGGGGCCTTTTGCCGCTTCCCCCAGCCCAGAAAGCGGCAGATCGGGGCCTCAGCGGCTGCTGCTCATGCTGCTGAGGCCCTGATACACTGGGGAAAGGGATGGGTACAAGCCGCCACTTTTCGGCGGTCTGTAACCCGCCTAAGTCTATTCTAATTGGGAAGACCAACTATCCTTATAGACAGACAAACACATCTAGACATGAATCAACACAAGTTGTCTATTATGTCATACAATGGGGAACACTCATATAAGATAGTTATCACTCTAGTAACTTGTGGCAGTTAATTCTGTAATTTAATTATGCATTGCAAAATGTGAAAAAATTTATTCTATTCACTAACTCAACTGTAACCAAATTTGATGGACTCATGAGCAGCTGTGGAATGACGAGACCAGACACAGAAAATTGGATTAAATAAGGGCTATCTTGTTTGACCTAGAACGTATTTAAATTGGAATTGAGCCAGTAAAGGAACATGGGGAGTAGAACCTGTTGTAGGTCCATCTGAAGCCAGGTGTCAATGCTAGATTATATCGTCATCCTTCCCTTCAGTGAAACATCTGAGTCCCAAGAACAAGCCAAATTTGGGTTGCTCCCTGGCCAGCCATTTACTGTAAGGTCACTCTCCCACATGTCCCAGGATTAAATAAGTGAGGGCATATCCCCAGGTCAGCTTCAAGGATAGACTTCTTCACACCCACTGGGTGCCAAGACCCAAAGAGGCTGTTCCAGATTCCTACCCTTTACCAAAAGACTGTCAAGGTATATACTGAACTCTTAAATTCTCCCCCATTAACTCCCATGGGCAAGACACAAGTGACTGCTTAGTCTCCTGCCCCTACCAGGTCAGCCAATAAGGCACTTCCCCAATGGAGAGACATTGGTAGACTGGAATGTTCAGAACAGCCAATTGGACTGAGGCTGGCAAAAAGGTGAGGCCTGCCTGTGGAGCAGGTATAAAAGGAGGAGGAGCTGATAAGAGGCAGCTGAGTGTGTCTTAGAACTGCAAGAGTGCAGGCGGAACTAAGAGTTTAGTCTTGAGGGGATTTAGATTCCCATATAGAGAGGAGGAATTTGGGAAAGACAGAAGAAGTCCTGTGAAATCAGTTTAAACTGACACATTCTTTGAGCAGTGGAGAGCCAGAAAAGAGAAGGCTCAAATCCACTTATTCTGTAGAATTGTAATTTATGAATAGAGATTCATAGGATTTATATTCCTACTGAATAAATTTTAGTGAAAGGTATGTGGAAAGAACTAAAACACAGTTGAAGAGTAACTAGAGTCCTTGTGTGAACTGGAAAAAAGTCAGTTTTGTAGCCAATGAAATAATATACATTTTGTAGCCACAATCTTTCAGAACCAACTACCAAAAAAGTTACCATGATAAGCAATTTCTGAAAAGAAAAGTTATTTTCTTTTTGTTCACAAAGGAGTGGCCTGATGTGATTAATGTTTAACATAAAAACATGCTACCAAGAATAGTAAAAACACTTAATAATAAAGGGCCTGAACAAACAGGCCAAAATAAAGCTGCTTTGGATCACTTTGGAGGTATGCTGTTTAAATGACACATGGATCTTAAGAGGCCAGAAGCTGCACCAAAGCTGAGCACCAGTCCTTAGGACTGGAGCATGGCTTTGGCGCGGCTTCCGGCCTCTTAGGACGCATGCATAATTTAAACAGCATACAATGACCTGAAGCACTTTATTTTGGCCGTCTGTTCAGGTCCACAAGACTTGAGTCAGTGGGGGACGAATGTTAGAGAGATAGTTCTGGAGTAAAAGAAGCCTTAAACTATTTTGTCATAAGACAGGAAAGAATCCTGTGTAAACCTGTGGTGGTCACATCGGCGGGTTATAAACCGCCACTTGGGACGTCCACAGGACGTCCCATTTTAAAAAAGGGGCGTCTCTTCTAGACGCCCCTGGCTCAATAGGACTCTGTCCGTCAATATGGCACCGGCCGTTCCACACGGCCAGCACCATCTTTACGTATCGGAGCTATGCATCCGAACGTGGCCGGTGTCTGTGATGTTGCGAATGCGCGCCTGGTGCCCTCGCGACATCACAGAGACGCCGCAGAAGAAGCTCCATTTTGGAGCTTCTTTTTCGGTCCGTGCAGGAGCCGCGTGGTGTGGCTGCTGCGGCTCCTGCACGGAGCAAATGGCGGTGGCAGACCGCCTCAAAGCGGCGGTTTATAACCCGCCATCATTTGGTGTCAATCAGTGGGATCTGAATGACACAGTGTGGTGGGAAGTCAAAGGCTTTCACTGCCAGCATCCATCATTTTTTGAGGGTTTTTCAGGCTATGAGGCCATGTTCTAGAGAGTTTATTCCTGACATTTCACAAGCAGCTGTGGCTGTCATCTTCAGAGAATGCTGGCATGGAAGAGAGTGGGGTATATGTACTGTTGGTTGAAAGGAGGCAATTTTAATGTTAATTTATGTATTGTTGTGTTGTTGAATGGCAAGGCCTACATGATGTCCATCTACTTAATGATTCATTGTCTGCTGGGAATCTCCCTTAACCCTGAGTGGTTTTCATTTGCATTTGCTTGGTCTTGATTTTGGTGTTTTTCAGGACTGGTAGCCAAACTTTGTTTACTTTAAGGGTTTCTTCTTTCCTGGTGAAATTGTCCAGGTGTTTATGGATTTCAGTAGCTTCTGGGCTATACTATCAGGTCAGAAGGCACAGCTGGGTTCCAGGCTACAGATGGGTTGCACTTGCCCGGTCCCGGCTGAGCATAACGCCTGCTTTTACATTTAAATGTGACTATTCCATCAGGGATGCGATAATCTTCAATCTTAAACCATTTTTAAAATCACTTTGTTTGGGGAAAGGTAATGTCAATTTTGTGACACATTAAAAATAATTTAAAATGATTAATTCAGTGACTTTGTCCATTTGGGAGTGAACAGCATTGTTAGCACAGCTATTGCTAGATTAAATTAAATGTCTTAAATTTTAGCACAGTTTTTTGTCTTTCCACTCTGGCATAGAAGACTATATTTTTGAGAATAAAAACAAAACCAGTGCTTGAATTCTGGAATTCCCTGTTAATACAATATCTCTTGTCAAAGTTTCTTGGCAAGTTTAAGAGAGAAAATTCATATGGTTTCACACAATTTTACACATATGTTTACACATAAATCATCAATTTAAATAAATGTTCATTGTGCAGCAGCAGTATTTGGTGGATGGAATCTGTTGTAAATAACAAATGTAAATAGCAGTGAATGTGAAGAGATTTAATTTGTGATAAGCAAACATCATAAATCATCCAAGGATTTTTCTTTATGATGATAGAGAATCATCTGAGGGAAATGTTCTGTAATATAATTGTCAAAATTTAAATGCATGTCAGTGTAAAAAGGTATCACCTTAAAGTCATTATCTGTACAAACTTAATAAACTACCTGCAACGAAAAAAAATCAGTGGCATATAGCAGTTAGGAAGTTCAGAACCAAGTTATCCTAGTCATCTTTTTTGCAAATTTAATCTAGAGTATTTGGCTCTCATATTTCTTGGCTCTCTTATGCAGGGTTTGAAAATACTTTCCAAGTCATCTTTTGAGAGAATGAATGAATAAAGAACAGCCAAAATTACATCCCTGTGTAGTCTTTTCCCACCTTCCATTTAGAGTAGGGGTGAACAATTTCCATAGATCCAAAGGTTGGACTTTGGAGAGGTAAACCCTCCCAACCTCATCCCACTGCACTCCACAACAGAACCAACAAATTAATAGGTAAAAATTAATGGTGGGAGAAAGCAATCAAGTCTCATAGAAAACAAAATTAAACTTCTTTAGGATTAGGTGAGAAAAACATTTAATTTCCTTTTTAAAATTATTCAAATTCAGAAACTGGCTATACAGCAGCTATCTTGTTTGTTTTTTTAAAAAATAATAATATGTAAGACAAAGCAAAACTGACAGATTTTTTATGTCTGAATATATGTCAGAAAATATTGTCAACTGACATCTCAGTTAAAAGTTTCGAAGGCAAGGATGGGTAACCAACTCAAAGATACAGAATTTAATTGCACAAAAATTAGCCAAACAAAACAAAACATGAAGCAAATTCAAGTGTACAGAGAAGCTGATGGACAAACTGAATGATTGTGTAGATTCTATCCAGTGGGTAAGGTGATCAAACTGAACAAAATGAGAAAATAGATTCTGAGGGCCCTGTGATGTCAAGAGCCCTAGACAAAAGGAACACAAGAAGCCTGAACCTTGAGTGATCTATGGGAATGCCAATGAGACATTTCTCACAATATAACAGCAGTATAATGTAGGACAAGTATGTGGATAGTGTGTCCTACAGGCCATGAACCACACAAGCCTCACCCTTTTTTATTAAAACAAACCTAGCTCCCTAGGAGCAGGAACAATTTTGTTATATTTTGCCTCTTGGATATTTTAGGTTGAAGAAAAGCCTTAATTTAACTAGAAAGTGAAACAGAGGTTGTTTTCCATCCTCTGCAAATAAAAGTTTCCTCAGGGACTAAAAGAGGTTGGAAAATATGTAGGGGTACTTTGACTTGGATTTTCTTTAATTCTATGGTGGGGCATTATGAGGGAAGAAGATGATGATATTTATTAATAGCACACCTTTTCCCCCATACCAGGACACAATGCATCTCAAAATAGATATACAAAAACTTCAATATAAATATAAATATTATTTGAAAGACAATTTAGCAATTTATAAAGTGCATCTCTCCAAGGTTCTGAAAAGGGGGGGGGTTCAATGAAGCCCATCAACTCCTGTAGTTGCCAATGCCTGTAGTACAGTGAGAGAGGAGTATTTAAAAAAACATACCCTTCAAATCTAGAGTCTCTGTTTTGCAGCTTCCCTGGTGTATCACCCCTCCCTACAATTACATGTCTACAGCCTGAGAACCCAGTTGAAATAACATCATCACATTCCATATCTGAGGCATACATGGGTAGCACAGTGACTGTCATCCTGCTCCCATGGATACAGCTGCAAAAGTTGTTTGTATGCTTCTACACATATTTGGAGCATCTAGTATTTAAAAAGGAGCATTATGTGACAAAATGTGAACACATGCATTCCATTGCTTAAGATCCTTGGTTATAAAATAACTTGACTTGATAATGGAACACAATATTTTGAAAATCCAGTTATCTCTCATTGTATGTGTTGGCTAAAAGGTTATTTGCTGAACACACACTTCACATCAGGCAGCCATTGTTTAATCAGACATATTTTTCCCCCTTTATACACAACCAAACATTTCATTGATCAATTTAGTTAATAGACCATAATTCAGTTTCAGTCTTACATCTATGGCATGTTCCTCTTTGCAGTGGTTGCATCAAAGCTCCCATGATTTCTATTGTTAGAATACAAATTTGTTTCCATTCACATAGCTGGCAACAGTGAGCTATAGAGCCAATAATGGAGAAACACTGACACAGTCCATTTAGTGGATGAGGTTGCATAAAGTCCACCCGATTATGTCTAAGTGGTTATTAGAAAGGGGCTTCAAATGAGAGCCTCAAGAGACCCACCAATTCTCAAGTCATCTATTACTAAGACATTTTATAGGATTTGTGGTTTCATGAGGATTGGGTTGTTCATTGGCATTGACTTCTGGACAACAATAAATGACATTTTTATAGGCCAGATGCAAACTGTACAAAGGAAATACCAAACAAGTATCTATCCCAAGCCAAAAAAATATATATATATTCAAAAGGTAAAATAGTTATTGATAACAATCTATTCCCCTTGGGGCTCTTGAAGTAGAAATGTTAAGGCTTTGTAGATTTCATGAGGTATTATGAAGTTCTGAAGACAGATATATTTTCTTATAAGAACTGAACGCAGTAATTTATCAACATAAAGCTTTGCTTCTGAAGATCCTTGGCCTGCAGCTGAGAAAAATGACAAAAGAAATTCATGTCAAGGGGCAATTTTGGAACAAGTCATTTGTGTTGTGCTAAAGCACAAAGGCCCGCTTTCTTTCAACCTTGTTTGTTCATTCATGCATTCTGTTTCAAGCATTCACTTCCCTGCTGTGATCCAAAAGCCTACACCAGATCAGAGAGAAGTCCCAGTGGGGTCAAAAAAAAAATCCAAACCTATAGCACTCCAAAGGCTTTGAGAAAACACCTTCCTGTTGAGCAGCACTGGTTGTTGACATCACAACGTGCTAAAAGAGAACAAGGGAAATGTTAGCCTTCAATAGTTTTACAGTTGACTTGACAAGTATGTTTAAAAGTTCCGTCTCAATGTCTTGCATACAAAGCTACTGTATGTAAGTGAAATATTCCCTTCCCAAAGGTCAGAAATATCAGTGAAGTTTTCCAGGTCTGGCCTTGGAACTGAAGCATCTTGAAAGAACAGGGTGGTTTTACAAGCCCAAAATACCTTTTCCTACTTGGGTGAAGAAAATAACACCCCCACCCCACATCCCTACATAGTAGTATTTTTTCCCCCACATCTCCCATCATCATATCAAAGAAGCAAAATAAAGAGGGACGTGCATTAGAATCGGATTGGACCAGTGAGACAATATCTGAGGATGATAGTTGTTGTTGGGGCAATTTATTTCTATTTCAATGGTTAGACAAAGGACTTTTTAAAAAATCAATTTTGCTGGAAAACCTGGAGAAATATCAACCAAACCAAGAAGAACTTTGGTAAGTTTGCCTGTCTGTCTAAAACTGTATTACATTGTGTCCTGGGCCATATTTACTTCTGGAAGTACCTTCTCACTCAAAATCCCACCACATTTTCTTCCTCCCCTTGTTTTGTACTGGATTTTGAGATTAGGTGTTGTCTTTTTGTACTGAAATCAGCATACTTTATTTACACGTTTTTTATAATTTGCACATATGTACACTTTAGATAATCTATATAATTTCCCCTGTCTTAAAGTGTTTTTCTTCTTATCCCCCCTTCCCCCATTATGCACATCTTAGGCATTCGCTTTAAAATATGTACAATGTGTTGTCTGCACTTAATGTCTTGAAGGTGTCTTGAGAAGGCACTAATCTATGCCATCCTCCTTGGATTTCTTTAGATATGATAAGACCTCCCGAAGGCATAATGCTGTCCATTCATCAGCTGGTAGAGACCAATTAGATAAGTACACTTTCACCTCAAAACTAAGTCAGGGTGCTTATCAGGGATGCTAAATATCTGAATTAAAACTGCCAGCCATGCCAAATTAATACCTTTTATCAATTAGCCTCACAGCAGCATGTAAGAAGTGATGAAAGGTCTGTGGGCCAATTGTGAGAAGCATAGACAGTGTCTGGCTAAACCCATGTTGCCATTTTTTATTTCAAGAGAAATACTGCTGTAATACATTCTTAATGAAAAGCCATACTTAAAGGTTAGACATTGCTATCCAAGGGGCTGCTGTAAGCAGCAGCAGCATGATATACACTCTCTTAAAGAAGTAAGAGTATACTTATAGAAAGGTAAGAGTATACTTATAAGTAGTGAGACTATACATGTAAATATACAGGGGACCCTTGTCATATGCTGGGGTTTGGGTCCAAGATCCCCCGTGTATAACAAAATCCATGGATGCTCAAACCCCCATTAAATATAATGATATGGCAAAATGGTGTCCCTTATAAAAATGGAAAATCAAGGTTTGATATTTGAAATTTATACTTTTTTGAAATATTTTCAAACCATGGATGCTTGAATCCGTGTATAAAAAATCAGTGTATAAGAAGGACCGACTATATAATGCATAATATAAGCATTACCTGTACCTATTTGGGACCATAATAAGGGTAAGTGTTATGGGCTATGTGAGGACATAGTTATTTTCATTAAAAAAAAATCATTGTTTATATGAACAAAGAAATCAAATCAGAGAAAAAGTCAAGCTATGCTTGTGTGAGATTCCTTCTTCCCCCCAAAAATCCCCTTAAATATTTAATAATGACATTCTCCCAAAGTATCAGTTTCAGAAAATAATTTCAATTATATATCCCCAAAGTAGACACTTCAAATATATTCCTAAATATAGACACGTAAGACATATCTATCAAAGTGCCAAAGTTCTTTACAAATATGACTGAAATAGAGTAACAAGTTAAAATTCTTTCATTATGCATACAAAAATTCATATGGATACAAAAATTCAGCAGTACTCTTGTTTTTAAATATAAGGGAAATGCTTAGTAAACAGGCTGTTATACAAATCTATGTTTATAGGCCTCTGATTAGATCCTTCCATGTATAGATCTAGATCTATACTTGCAGAGTTCTTAGTTCATTGTTTCACGTTACTTTTTTTAAGAAAAAGAAAAACCCTTTAGTATTAGAATTTTAACAATATGTCATCAATAGCCCATCCAAACCTCTACATGATGCTGCAGTACAGAAGAAGAAGATGGACCTATAAAATAGCTTTCATGACATATCAAAGTGAGACATTGTTAATCAGAACACAACATGAATTCGTGAGATAGCAAATGTCATGCCTCACTATCTATTCTTCGTGGGCTTTTTTAATAATTTCGTTTCATTATGGCAAGTTTTATATCTACTGTAAAGGTCGGGGCTCCCATTAAAAGCTTTGCCGTCTGTTTTTATTAATAGCCCCAGCACACAATTTTACATAAATGCTGGTTTTCCAGAAAGGAAATTTTCTATTTTTAAAACTTAGAATTATTGAAATGCTTTAAAACTCTGCAAAATCCTGCTTTCCTTTTCCTATAGCTTAATGCCAGCATGAAATCCATATAAACCATGTTAATTATTTCTAAAACAAAACAAAAAAACACTTCCATATATTTAAAATAAAATATATTTCAAAACAAAACAACTCATATCAGTATGATTAACGAAATCTCATATAATGACTTAAACCACTCTCCAAACTTTAGTACTGTATGGCTCTTATCCTAAACCACTCACCAGAGAGTAAATTCAATTTCATCTTAGTGGGATTTATTTGATTCAGCATCTTAGGATCACACCTGGATTTTACCAGTTTTCCAATTACATTAAGAGCCTAAGCAACAAGGAGTCCTGTGTCACTTTTAAAGGCTAACAAATGTATTATTGCATAAACGTCTATGGCTTACAACCCATTTCATCTGGATAACCATGAGATGTTATTCAGGATTTCAGATATAGCCAGTTCACATGGCTTGAAGGAAAGGGGAGTTGTAGACAATGAAGTCAGAGAGAAATTAAATACTGAAAGCACAGACAGTAGCAATTTCAGCTTGCAGACTGATCAATATAAGTAATAAACCCAAAGAAACTGTCTACCATGCTAGTGTATACAAAGGCCTTAAGATAATAGTACCTGTATATTTTTCTACCACATAGCAACTCAGAGAAGGACTTTAGATCAGGTAAATGGTGTGAGAGGAAGGTTAATATGTCACACCTGGCTCTATTCCACTTTGCTTTGAAATAAACTATGTGAGATCAACATCACCTCTGGCATGACCTCAGGTTCTTCAATGCAAATATCTCTAAGGAATGCCAAAAGGAGGGCCTAGTAACTGTTATATCCCTAATTAAGAGTTTCCTAAGATACTTCAAATGAGCCAACATGTGTCTTTGAAATACCCTATTTCAAATTCCCACTCAGCCATGGAAATCCAGTGGATGTTCTTGGTCAAGTCACGCCCTTTCGGCCTTAGAGGAAGACAGTTGCAATCTCCCTCTCAACAAATCTTACCAAGAAAATCCTATGGTAAGTTTGCCTTAGGATCATCAGAATGCCTTAAAGTTGTCAGAAACAACATTCACAAACAAGATAATCTGAATGTTATTTCTTACAAAGTTTTAAAGGGAATTTTCTACCTTATTTGATGATCACACAAAGAAGCAGGGATGAAAATAAACTTTATTTAACTGTTAAAATGTAGGCCAAGGATCTTCAGAAGGAAAGCTTTATGTTAAACTTGGTTCTTGAGAAATTCAATAAAGGGAGGCACAGCCTAATGCAGTACCAGCTGTGGCAGTTGGTTTCACCCAGACCACTTCCATAGCTTCTCTTAGGCAAAACATCTGACTCCTGAGGAGAATTCAATAGCAATAACAAGTACCTTTCTATACCACTTATTTGTTTGTTATCAATGAAGTAAGCAGTTTACAATATGTAAGCCAATTACCGCCAACAAACTGGATATTCATTTTACTGGCCTACAAAAGGATGGAAGGCTAAGTCAACCTTGGAGCCCTCCAGGATCGAACTTACTACATTGTAGCTGCTGGACAAGCATTTAACCATTGTGCCATCAGGGGTGCTTATGCACTCCAGGGCTCCTGATTAATGCAAATTCCTTAATTCAAAACTGGGTTTCTTCCTGGCTGGTTAACTGCTGGAAGATCAACTGGAGGATTCAACCCTCAAGACTGTGGAGGGCAAGATCCCTTGGCCAGCCCCAAAGACAACCTATTTCCTTACCTCCCCTGCTTCATGACCCTTGAGGGCATTTCCAGAGTCATTCCCTTTGCCAAAAGGGTGCCAAGTGTGACCACTGAACTCCTTTCTCCCCCCAAACACCTGCCAATTGATCACCTGTTTAAGACACCACCTTATGCCAATTTCAGACTCTGCAAAGCACAGTGTATGGTAGGCAAAAGGAAAAAAAAACTGTGAAAACAGGAGAAATTACTACCTGGTCCTGAAGTGAACAGTGAATTTATACTGTATTAGACAAGGGTGGGGGGTTAAAAATTCAAAAAGAAGGAGGCCTTATATCACTTTGGCTTCACCCCAGCTTCTTTTGTTTGGGCACAAATCACAAAAAAACCAACACTATTACTGTGGCCTCTCCTCACTGGAGAGCATCAATACCTGTCCCTCCTGTCATGCTGGCAGTGGGGGGCAGAATAAGGATTTTAGTATCTTTCTCTCTCTTTTTTTTTTTACAAAATGACGTAACCACCCTATGGTTGAATGTATGTCCTTTTCTCCTCTTTAGCTCTGTAATGCTCAGATTACAGGAATTATGGGAAATCCCTTTGGGCTCTCAAATGCGATTACATATGGGAAAGCCTAGACAATTGGTCAACAGCACCTCCCAACATGGGCTGAAGCAAATGTATGTATGGATTTACTAATACTGGTTTTTAAAACCACATTCAGTACCATGTGCTACCTTTCCAAATAGAGATGTGTCTTGTTCATTTAGACATGTTAATTAAAATGGACTTTTCCTTTACAAAAATGACCGCTGGACATATTCCTGACTTCACAATAATTGTCAAACTTGAGATTGTATGGTGCAAACCTGCTAAGTAAGAACTAATCAATAATTATCAAGACTAATTATGACTAATAAGTCACTAATTATTTGAATCATTTCAAATTGCCAAGCCAAGATACTAAACAGTCATCCTGAAGGCAAATATTCTGAGGTGCTCATCTTTCTAACAATCTAAAAACATTGCACTGGGAACTACAGAAGAATGAAATCAGCACAATAATGTTCATTAAATTAACTAACTGCGTGTTTTTGTTTTTTTAACATCCATCATTCATTAGCAGGAATGATTCATTTGTTGTGTCCTTGGTACTTCTACAAAAAATACTTTCCAAGTGTACTTTTACAAAATGTATATATTTTTTCTTTTTATAAACTTAAAGAATATGTACTAGATATTCTGCAGGATGAGGCTGTGTTGAGTGTTTGTTCATGTTCCAGCCAGCAAGTTACCAGTTATGTCCCACCAAGTGCCCTTTTCTCTCTCCATCTCCCTTTCTCTTCTTTAGCTGCAACAGTAATTCTAAGATTAAGGGTATAGTATGGATATACATTGGGATGTTTTCCTCCCTGATGCTGTTTCTGCATTCTTACTTCTTGCACACAATTAATCTGCAGAATCTTCAGTACATAGTTACTGCAGTGCCATACACCTTTAATTACCATGGCTACATTGTATGGATCTGAAATTTGCAGTTTGGTGAGGTATTTCAGCTCTATGGCAGAGAATTTAAGTAATTGAGCAAATCACATGCACAGGGTGAAGGTAAGTCTCTGGAACTGACTTTTAGGTCTTGTGAACAGGAAGGGAAAAAACTTGCTTTGGGGCTGGTCTGAGATTTAAATCCTCACGTAAGTCTGGCGAGTTGAGTGAGGGAGTCTTAGGTTGGCCTTTCGGATGCAGGCTGGCCAGGGAACAATCCACTTTTGAGTTGCCCTTGGAGCTCAGATGTTTTTGTCCAGGCGAAGCTGCGGAATTGGTCTGGGAGCAGATCATCCACCAGCTGTTCCCGCATGAGGTTTTCTCCCCTGGTTTTTGCAGATCTCGAAGAAATAAAATTAAATAAGTTGAGTTAAATAAAGTTGCCCATTTTATAACCCAGTTCTCTGTGTCTGGTCTCGTTATTCACTGGGTTGGTCAGCAAAGTATCCATATCCATATCATTCCATTCCAGGACAGAAAATGTGGATAATATAATGCAGTAATTGCATCACCTACTCACAAATGTCATTTTTAGTAATGTTCAAGTTCAAGAAGATATAGACTTACAATTTTTTATTCTTTGGTTGATCTTGGTATGGGTTGTTTTTTCCCTTCCATGTGTTATTATTCATGGCATTGGAATTTATATTGGGACTTAAATGACACAACATGAGTTTTGCAGGAGGGAGAAATCTAGATACAATAGAGTGCATTCTTTGTTTGCTATTTATTTATTTATTTATTTATTTATTTATTTATTTATTTATTTTTTATATACATATAGTATAGCTAAAACACAGCCTGAGTACTTACAATTAAAGAAAAGAAAGAGGAAAAGGGCTGGAGCACAGTTTTGGCGCAGCTTCTGGCCTCTTAAGATGCACGTGTCATTTAAACAGCATACCTCCAAAGTGACCTGAAGCAGCTTGATTTTGGCCTGTCTGTTCGTGCCCATAATTTCATTAACCAGTCTTTTATATTTGGTGATGATTTTTTCCATTTTGATTCATAGATTAATTTAGTAGCTGTTGTCATATAAAATAATAACCTACCATGTTTACTTTCCAATTTTCATCTTGGAACATGCTTAGTAGATATTTTTTGGATCTTTATCCATATTAATTTTTAATATGTTTTCCATTGTATTGTGAATTTTATTGCAATATATTTTTGTATGTTTACAATTCCACAAGACATGGTTTTGTTTGCTCTTTAAATGATCCAGATAGGTCTGCCATTCAAACAGAATATTTTTCACCAGTATTTCACCGATGGAGGGATGGGGGAGAGTAATAGATCAGCATTAATCTGTAAATGCTACTGTTACAGACAATCACTTCACAATGCTGTGGTAATGATTTACAAGTCAAATGGTTATTTTACTTATTTTCAGGATCCTCAGTAGAACGGTGCAGATGGCAACTAAGGGTCAGATGGTAAATGAAGGTCTGATTTGTTTGTTAGCTGACCAAATAAAGATACGAGCTTTACCACCTCAGTTAATTCTCTACAGCTCTTCAGTGTAATGCATTCAGTTAAGTTTCAGAAGAAAACCAAGGGATTTGTTAGGGCCAGATTGCTACAGAAAGTGCCCTGTCAAGTCCCCTTTTCCTTGACACTTGGCAGAAAGATTTCCTGTTTCATGTGCCAGATGGATCAAGGTTCACATGCCATAGCTTTGAGAGTTTGGGAACAAAGGAATTATCTGTCGATGGCTGCGGATTCCAGAAGAGAGTGATGTTATGTGAATTGCTCTGCTTTTGTCTCAAAGAAGAAACATGTACATTGAAAGCAAGAGTTCTTTATTACTCAGACATGGCTGTATTCTAGTGGCATGCAGACAAAACACAGGAGGTGTTTCTGCATGTTGAATTCAGACTTCTGACAATATTAACTCCTTTCTTGTTTTGTTTAAATGTGCCTGCTGAATTCTCAGATGTCTGAGAAATAATGCTAAGCAATTGTAAAAGAGTAAAATTGAAAAACAATAACCATTTTGCAAAGTAAGAGAGAATGTGAGAACTGACTCAGCTTGCAGAATGCATGCAGCTTGCAGAATCCAGTATTTCATCTAGCATGATGTAGAATTTGGGTTTTTCAATTTTACTCCTTTACAATTGCTTAGCATTATCTCTCAGACTTCTGAGAATCCAGCAAGCAGGAAAGAGATCTTGAGGATTATCCCCTATTTCTACCAGTCAGATTGAATAGGAAAAGCAATTACCAGCAAGGAGATGGCCATATTACACCTGCCATATATATATATATATATATATATATATATATATGGTGTGAGATTTCACAGATTTCACTTGCACTAAAATAGTAGTGATACATAGAGATCAAAATTAGTGATGTAAAGAATATTCGTCAAAATTTGATAAACAGAAGAAATATGTTATTCGAAGATTTCAAAGCTTTTTAAAGAGAATAAATTATGAGCACTTCTTGATCAATGAGTAAGAATTTTGGTTTTTAATTTGATGGCCAGGATTTGAGTATTTTGCATAAGCAAAGCTCCCATTCATATTGGGTTTTTCTAGCAGAGGAATGTTCTTTAAGCCTCTACCAAACTTCCTTTTGACATGATAACTGAGTTTGAAATGCCAGGTAATTATTGTAAATGTTTGCCTCCCTTGTCTTTTATTTTCTTTCGAGAAATCTGTGAAAAATACTCAGTATTCTCTCAGGGAGAGAAAAAAATAACCTTTTGAAAGTGGGACTTTTGAAAAGAATATATTTTTTAAAAAATGCATGTAATAATAATAATAATAATATAGATTTATTTGTATCCCACCCAATCATAGGGAATCCGGGCGGCTAACAACAGCAAAAAAAAAGATAACAATACAAAAAATTACAATAAGATACAAATTAACCCCTTCCCAATCCCCTGACCAATACAAAACAACAAAAACAATAAACAATATAAATAAGGTGGCAATCAAACAAAAAAAAACCCCAACATAAACATTACAATCAAATGGAGTTCATAAATAATCCCTATCCCAGTAGTGCTCGATGGGAGAGAAGAAAAAGATTAGTTTGTCACAATGCTAAATACACAGTGATTCCAACTCACCCTTTCACCTGTTAATCACTATAGATTTTGTGTATGGTGGACAAATGTGTTTCTCATGTTTTTCCTCCTTGAGCAACAGCAGCAACAAAAACAAATTATTTCCATTTGGGGAAAAGTGTGAATTTCTGCAAATTCCTATCAAAAAGAAACAGAACAAAATTCAACAATGCGTCAAATTCTTCTGTATCTTTCTGAACTGTACAACACAATCTACATAGTTTTTCTTGGTCTATGATGCACATAAATCAGGGATGGGGAAAGTGTAGTCTGTAGGTTCCATGCAGGACCCCTGGGTGCTTTTAGACCACTATGCAATCTGGGGACAAATTTGTTTTGTCTTGTTTTACTCAGAATGTTTTTACATATTTTTAAGTGGAAACTGGGATAATTCTTCCATGTTTTCCTCTCCCTAGTTATCATCAGGGCCAAGATAGTTTTTAATGCAGGATGTAAACCAGAAATGATTCCAGTTTACCTCCAGCTTTAACAAAATGTATTTCTTGGCCATAAAGGAGTGAAGGGGGAACTTGGCAAACTTATCTCATTCTCCCCTGGTTAATTAACCTAGGTCCAGTTATAAAATTACAGTATTGTTGCAGTTATTGTCCTGCTGTTGTGTTGATGTGGGAATTCAGCAACTATAACAACATAATAAAATTTGAGCGATTTGGTGGATACCCTGTGGATGGGATGGGGTCCCTGAAGGTCCAGGAAAGGGAATATGCACCCACACCACTCTTGAGTAGTTGCTTATTCAGATTGTAAATGTTAAATATATAAGACTTGGTTCTATATTCAGTTTTCACACATTGAAAGAAAAAAAATCTGTGAGCATCTACCTAACACCAACATGTTACTGTAAACTTTTGTAAATGTTTGAAAGAAACTAAAATGTTAAATGCTTTTTATCTTTGCAAACCAAGTTCTTATTTTGAATCCAGAGCCATTGATCATCAGCCATTGACCCCTGAATGAGATGATCATTTATCTCAGAAGAGGCATCCAGACTACTGGAGTCCATGCAGCACAAAAGAGTATGGCATCCATAAAGCATTTTCTCTATTAGCTTTTTGAAAGTTTTTCTAGAATTATAACACTTTTTAAAAATTCTTCTCAGCACTGTAGAATGTTCTCTCTTATACAAATGCACACACATACACAGAAACTTTGTGTAATGCTTTATTCAAGTTGCATCTTAAATCTGTCAAAGTCTCATGTACATGCACAGCTTCTAATGTAATACATCTCCTGACCTGCTAACAGTGCCCCATTGACTCACCAACAATATCGTGTTGACCCACCGGGGGAAAAAAGAATCATTATGTATGAGAAATGGTTTATTCATTATGTCTGAATATCAGAACAATTCTATGAGTTATCAAGAATCAGATGGTAAAGTATGGGTGTCTACCTGCCCAGCTGGTGTTCATTTGCATTTTAGTTACCAAACTCTTTATACAAGTATTACATGAGCATATCAGGACAGGATTACATTAAAATTGTTTTCTTTCTAAGAGAAGGAAATTTTTATTTGAGGAAGCATTGAAAAGGTAGTATCCATCCACAGCCTGACTTTGCTACATCCAGAATACAACTTCCTCTTAGAGGTCACATTCACATCCCCTATTCTATAAGGGAGCTGCTACAAGTATGACTCCTTTTGTATACCATGAAAATTACATAAAAATTGTTGATTGTATGGAAGGTGAAATTCTTACCCATGACAGAATTGACATTCTGAGTAACTGGAACAATATTAGTGTGGGGACAAGCATCATCGAGTTCACTAACCTGAGGCTTCTCACATTAGAGCAGAAAGAAGTAGTACTGTGGTTCCTTTCACGCTATGAGAGTAACACAGGATTGGAGCTTCATTGTGCACAACTGTAAAAGTGATTTTGCACACTGTATAAAAGTGAACATTAATCAGCTGGGGTTGTCATCAAATTTCATATAAAGAGATAGCCAAGAGAAATTCTGAGATAAATTCAGATAACTATGGGAATGCGTAAAAGAAGCTTCATATGGTTCGTACTTGTGTATGATTTTATTTTCTGTAGCTGGTGGCATGAGTGTAATCTGGAAGTGGAGGAAATGTTTATAGTTCTTTTGTCATGACAGATCACCACCTTGAAAGGATTCAAAATCTCAGCAGGGTTATGGAATCCATTAAAATGGAGAGTAATGAATCTGGAAGGATTCCTGATAGCTCTTGGGGAGTTTCCACTGACTTGGAAGGCAATTCCCTTAAAATCTTGGCAAATCTCTAAAATGATGAAAGGGTTAGGACAGTGAACATGATTGCTCCTGACCATCTCCTCTTAAGAAGTGAAACTAAACTTGTCCTCTCCCTGCAATTTTCCAAGGGGCTCGTGGCAATGAAAAAAATGAGGTGGTGACTAGAGTGATGTTGGCAGAAAACTCATAGTGGGTCCAAACAAATACAAGATATTTGTACAAGATCTTATACAAGATCTTATCTGAGAGCCTACTCTGTTGCAATACAGGCAGAGAAAGCAAAATTCATTGCTCTCTCTCTCTCTCTCTCATCTAGTATATGTCAAGAAATGACCAGTATAGCTGTTTCGAGTAGTGAGATGCTTTGTTTTGCTTTTTACACCAAGACAGAAAAATCCAGACTATTAAACAGACCACTGTGAATACCTTGCCTAGCATTTTGCAGTTAAAAATCACTTGGATCTGCTCTGACTTGGATGTTATATTGATACAGAGCAAGTGGATGTAACTTTGTTCCTTGCTTGTCTACTGATTATAATAGATACTGTTCAGTCTCTGTAACCTGGGGATACTTAAAGAATTCTTGGAGAGATGGGAGCCACCACATGTGTGTTATATTCTTGCCTTTCCTGGTTTGTTGAAAAAGCCAGAGAGAAAATGAAAATAACTGAAAGAGGCAGTTATAAAATCATTACTATGAAAAAGCCCTCTCTGGATCCTAACATTCTGGATACTTATCAGCCATTCTCTAAAATTCTGGGCAAGGTTCTGAAGCATGTAGTGGCCTCTCAAGTCCAAGGTTTTCTGGATGAGATGGATTATCTAGATCTATTTCAGTTTGATTTCAGGTTGTTATACAGCTTAGGTCACCTTGATAGATAATCTACACCAGGATAGAGGGAGTGTCCCTGTTTTTTCTGATGAACTTCTCAACAGTTTTTGATACTATTAACCATGGTACCCCAGGTTTCCTGGGATGGGACTTGGGAGCACTAATTTGCAGTTTTTGTCCTGGAGGGCTATACCCCAAACCCCTTGGCATTGCTCTGTGAAGTCCCTCAGGGTTCAGTTCTGCTGGTATGCAGGTGATACCCAACTCTGGTGCAGTTTTTCACCACAATCCAAGGAAGCTGCTTCATTGTTTTTGGTGCTTCACTAGACAAAAACAACTTTTCTAACAATAAAAATTGTGGGTTTTTTTTAAAAAGAAGAACAGTGTGCATTGGCAAATACTGTGGTCAAGATATTGAAGCAGAAGCTTGAAGGTCAGCTCTCATAGATGCTGAGAGGTTTGAAGTTACAGCAACACAGGCTATCAGTGCACATTGGAGTCCATTGTTGCAGTTGAGAAGAAACTGAAAGTAACTATAAACAGACAAGATCAAGGAATGTTAGGGCTTCCAGGTACCTTAAGGTCATCTTGTGCAAATAGTGATTCAACAAGGCAGAAACATCCATAGATTGTCTAGTTTGAGAGGAAGCTGGAGTGAGACACAAGATGCTCTTGGAGAATGCCTAGGGCACTTGAAGGGCAAATAAGTTTAGTGACATGGTAATGAGATGTTAAATAGAGTAGGAGTAACAACTTCCAATTGGAAAATTGAGAGCTTCTGGAGGGGATCAAACACATTTCTGCACATTCTGCTGAACAGTTTAACAAAGTTGTTATACTTGTTCCACCTTGAAATGTATTTATGGAATACATTTAAGTTGCTATGATTACCGCCTATGCAGTAGATTGCCAGATCCCAGATTACACATCTCATATTCCCAGGTGTATCAATTTAGCTAAAAGAGAGTGATAACATTTGGTAAGGACACTGACCTACTTTTACTCATTTGAGTTGGCTAGAAATTATATAATTATTCTGCCTGAAGCACAAAAATGGATCTTGAAATTGAGTGTGCATGTTATAATAAAAAGACTTCCTTCTCAAGGGAAGAGGCCGGCAGGTAATGGGAGTGATGAACATATTAATCAGTTTCTCCATATCATAATTCATCCTTCAGTAATTGAAACACATTCCTATCTGCAAATATTAGAAATCAAATTATTGTGGAAGAGTCGGGCTCTGAGAAATCTAGGCTAATTTTCTCAACACTGGAGAAAAACAGCAGAGACAATGTCTAGTTCACTGGCTGCATGTGTTTTAACAGAACGATCTGCAGCATGAAAATTGTCTTCTTCCTTCTTCCCTTCTGTTTTTAAAAAGGGGGTTGCAAACTTCAAACCAGATGATATTGAAAAAGTATGAGATGCTCCAGCACTCTGTAACTACTTCCTATTCTCACTGTGAAAAGAGATACTATGGCCACATATAGACAGGCCAAAATGAAGCTGCTTTGAGTCACTTTGGAAGTATGCTGTTTAAATGATGCATGTGTACTAAGAGTCTGGAAGTTGCACCAAAGCTGCGCTCCAGTCCTTAGGGCTGGATCGTGGCTTTGGTGCAGCTTCCGGACTCTTAGTATGCATGCATCGTTTAAACAGCATACCTCCAAAGTGTCCCAAAGAAGCTTTATTTTGGCCTGTCTGTATGGGGCCATAGTTTACAGAGCATATGGTCACAGTGCAACTTTGGAAAAAGTACTTAGATTTATAATGTCACAGTATCATAGAGCTGGAAGGGGCCTTGTGAGGCATTAAGTCCAGCCCCCTGATCTTTGCAGGAACTTCAGCTAAAGCATATGAAGCAGGTAGTTGTCCAGCCTATTTTGAAGACATGCAAATAAGGAGACTCATCTCTAGGCAATGGATTCCATTGCCAAACCACTTTTACTGTCAAGAATTTTCTTCTAAAGTTTAATCAAAATCTACCCTACTATAACTTAAAAACATTACATCTGGTCCTACCTTTTTGGGCAAAAGATAACAGGCCTGTCCATCCTCTCTGTGACAGCCCTTGAGGTATTTGAAGAGTTCAGTTATGTCACCCCTCAGGTAAGTAAATCAGTTAACTGTGGCCTGTTACAGACTGCCCAAATAAAGCTGCTTCGGGTCTCTTTGGAGGTATTCTATTTAAATGATGCATGGGTCCTAAGAATCCGGAGGTCGCGCCAAAGCCACACTCCATTCCTAAGCACTGGAGTGCAGCTTTGGTGCAGCTTCCGGATTCTTAGGATGCATGCATCATTTAAACAGCATACCTCCAAAGAGATCCGAAGCAGCTTTATTTTGGCAGTCTGTAACAGGCCTAAGATTGTGAATTTATCCCAAATGTATAAAAACTAATGACAAAACAACTCAGGCCATATCTACACTGCAGAAATAATCCAGTTTGTCACCTCTTTAACTGCCTTGACTCAATGCTATGATATTCTGTAAACTGTAGTTTTGGAAGACATTTAGCTTCTTTGCCAGAGAGCTCTGGTGCCACAATAAACTACAATTCCTAGAACCCCATAGCACTGAGCCATGGCAGTTAAGGTGGTATCAACCTGGACTATTTATGCATTCCAGATGCAAACACAAGGTTATAGTTACACTGTCAGAGAAATAGTTATCCCACATCGTTACAGCTATAATGTAACTTAAATATTTTGTTATTGAGAGAATGAATCACTTACAAGTTACTCTCAAACTCTGAAAATTTACATTACCACTTAACTTAAAAAAATGGGGTGAGGGAGAACACCTGAAGAGAGGAGGGGAAAAACAGATGATTTAATTCATTAGCATGAGCACATATAGCTATAAAGTCTGAGCATCTGCTCTCATATCACATGGTAGCTTTGTAATTCACCATTATGAAGGCAGCATGAGGGCCTGAGTAAACTTCAAGAATTAACTACCTGCCTAAGACTGTGAAACCATGGGGATTGCCAATTTGCAATCGCAATATGCAGCTGATGAGCTAGATTTAACATAAGAGGTCTGAAGTTGTACTACCTTACTATGGACTTGTACAGACAGTCCAAAATAAAGCTATTTCAAGTCACTTTGGAGGTATGCTGTTTAAATGATGCATGTGTCATAAGTGTCCAGAAGCCATGCCAAAGTCATGCTCCAGTCATAGAGACTGGAACGTGGCTTTGGTGTGGCTTCCAGCTTCTTAGGACACATGCATCATTTAAACAGCATACCTCCAAAGTGTTCCAAAGCAGCTTTCTTTTGGCCTGTCTGTATGGGACCTATAAGACAAAAGATGATAGTAATGGAAACAGATCCCCTTTCTCAGAATGACAAATTTAATTTACTGAACCACCGGTAAGCCAATACAGTCGAACTTCCCAATACATGCTCTCTTTTTTTAAGTATAGTAATCTTGGCATTTTCTGAAATTCAAATGACAAGATTTATTGGCTTTAAAACAAACATTTCTGAAGCTGGAAAACAATTTTGTTTTTAAAGCTTCTGCTAAAACTTTCTGATATTAGAGGTGAGGATTGAGTTGTTTGTGGCATGCTCAGCAGGATGCCTTATTTATCAGATGTATAGGTGACATTTATTGCTTCATACACCATGGTCTCTTCTGGGACTCTTCCTAAGATATATACCCCTAAATCACCTTCAGCCAATTGCTGTGTTTACAACTGTGGGCTATTTGCCAAAGGCAACAACATAGGCTGAATGTAATTACAAGCCATTGTGGTTGACTCAGAATGTTGCCAACCACATGCTGCATGTTCTTTTCTAAATATTTAATTCTGAGCTTCCTGTTTCACAAAATTTGTTTTTCATGTTTAAACAAGCAGAAACAGGTTGTCTTGTACAGTGGGCCCTAGGGATTGGTTCCAGGACCCCTGTGGATATCAAAATCCATGGATGCTTGAGTCTTTATTATATACAATCTGATAGTAAAATGGTGCCCTTATATAAAACAGCAGAATCAAAGTTTTCTTTTTGAATTAAAAAATATTTTTCAAGCCATGGATGGTTGAATTCATGGATGCAGAATCTGAGCCTATTGTATTGTATTAAAGGGACTAGGCATTTTCAGTGAAGCAAAGACTAAGGGGGTGACATGATCACACTCTTTAAATATTTCAAGGGCTACCTCAAAGAGGAAGGGTGCAGACTTGTTCTCTGCTGCCTCAGAGGGAAGAACTGAAGCTAATAGTTCCAAGGAGGAGAGATTACAATTGAACATTAGAACGGATTTCTGGACAGTGAGAATGATTCAGCCATGCAGCCAATTGCCTAGAGAGATGATGAGGGGAGATGACATTTTCTGGAAGCCTTCAATAAGATGTAGGACAGCTACTTGCTGGGAATTCTCTAGCTGGAGACCTTGTATTGAGCCCGGGATTGGACCTGAGGATCCCTGGGACCCATTTCAACTCAGTGATGCTGTTATAACTGTTTTATGCCTGATGCGATAGAAAGGCGAATGGCTCTTGCTATCGATCCCAACTAGGAACTCTCTCCATCTCTGCACCATTAGAACTTGTGTGATCCAAATTTCTAAAATCAGCATTCCAAGCTCCAAAATGTGTTTCTAATGCAACACTGAAACTGGAGTCAGGCTTTATTAAAATGGAGGCCAGAGTGTGGGTGATCATACTCAGCTACTGGCTCATTCACTTCCTCCGACTTATTAATTCCAGTCTACATGGAAACAGATGGTGATAACTTAAATTTCTTCACTGGGCTTCTCTCCAGATCTTTTGCTTAGCATGGGATATGAAAAGTCTAAAGCACTGGTCCCCAAACTGTGCACTTTAAGGGATTTTGGACTTCAGTTTCCAGAATCCCAGACTATTGGCCAACATGGCTGAGGCTTCTGGGAGCTGAAGTCCAAAATCTCTCAAAGGACACAGTTTGATGACCACTGGGCTAAAGCAACCCTCAAACAACAAGATACAGAGTGATAGCTAGACCTAGCTAGTGCCCCAACCTTTGTTGTTAATGATTGCAACAGAGACTTGGAATCAACTATGGCATGCTTAGCAAAACTCAAAGTACCGAAACACCAGAGAGCTTTTACTTTGTCACAATGCCATGCCCTTCCCACAGCTGTCCTTGAAGGCTGATACAGGAAGATCCCCTTCTCAGACAAATTATGCCCCCCTCCCAGACCTGGCCAAATAGAAATAACAGAGCATGTATTACTCCAGTGCTCATACTACAGGGACATCCATCTCAGCCTTATTTCACCTTTATTGCATAAATATCAGGGATACGCAAGTCAATTTTACACTTTTTTGATGCTTTTGGACACCAACCCTGATACAGTATATAATGTCATCAGATTCTGTGCAGTTGCAGTTAAAATCTAACAGTCAATAAACCTCTGCAGTAGGCTAGTAACAACCTTGCCCTGCCACACTGGATTTTAAAAGGGTATTTTAAACATTGTTTTTAGCTTGTGTTTTCACCTTGGTTTTACCCTCTTTTATTCTGTATCCCCCTTTTATTTGTGCTGGTCTATGACCATAATAAAGATAAACTGAGCTGTAAGCATTCCCCATTATAGGAATAACTGACCTTCAATCATAGCCTGCCAGTTTCTCACTTTCCTGTATCGGTCCATATCCTGCCCACAGATATCACTGAACTGCCAATATCTATCTCCCAATCTGTTGTCCTGTACTTAACCATGTGTTGGCTCAGTTGAATGTGCTCTGAGCTCCCCTAGCTGTTTGATTGGCCATTGAAATCCAAGGATTCTATGGCCATGTATTCCCACCTGAAAAAATAACTTTAGGGGAACTCCTCAAGTGACCTGATACACCACTGCTGCCCACGACTATTTCCATTGTCGCTTGCATTCCTTCAGCCTACTGGGACCTTTTGTCTAAACCCTCTAAATGAACACAAATATTGCTGGTTATTTTAGCCTTTGCAACCCCCCCTAGTTTCTCTTTGTCCAACCTGGATAAGAACTAGCAATAGTTGCTGCCCTCCATCATGTTCCAAAGCCTCAGTTCCAGTCAGGATCACTGTCAGACAGTCATCTCCCTCAGATGAAGAAATAGCCAGCAGAAGGTGCTTAACTGTGGGCCTTCTAGCTGGAGTCTTATCCTTCAAATGCCTTGCTTTTGAGGGGTGGGGCATGTCTTCTGGATACAGGATTAGGGATTCCTAGTCCAGCACCAAACCACCCAAATAATAAGGCGAGGAACACAATATCACTCTGTGCCCTAAGCCCCAACCTGTGTCAATAAACCATGCCAGAACTTCAGGCCTTGTTAGTTTGGTGAAGTGCGATGGCCCCAAGTGCCTCAGACATCATCACCCTGGTACCCAGAGATCCTTCCTGTGATAATATAGGTGAGGTAACCTGCCCCAAAGTCTTTCCCCTTCTTCCAACCAAAACCACTGCCCCGGTGTCTTGGAAAGTGATCTTTGTGCCAACAGAGAACCACCAAATCCCAACAACAGCCTGTAATTACTGCATCTCCCTAAACACTTCTCCCACCACCAAACCTAAGGCAGTGTTGAATGCAAAAACCCCAAGTTACCTGCCAGTTCTGGTCCAATACTCATCCCTATTCGTTGGAGTGCAAATATCAAAATTGAGAGATGCAGAGGGTGGCAATGGCAGGGATATATATGTCCCCTGTCTCCATCTCTATGCATCTACATTCCAGGGTAGACCTCCATAATGACATGGTATCTGGCATCCTTCCCTTTATAGCTCTCTCCAGTGCAGGTGCCACATAGACCTCGGGTCAAATTGTGTATCTATAAATCAGTGAATTTTAATTAATGAATTGTATGCTATCTCATTACACAAGTGGCTTCATTTCATTTTGCTGATCCTAAAATATGATATGTGACCTGGTCTGAGATGTTATAATAGCCTTGCTGTAGTTCTGTTCACTGTTCCAGGAGCATTAAAGCAGGCACTCTCATATATGGAAAAGCACACAAAGGTTCACAACAAAAGCAGCAAGTTCTATTCCACTGAAAAAGCAGAATGACTTTTGTACTTTAAAAATTGCTGTGGAAACAGAAAATAAAGTGCTGTCTACACAAATAAAGGTTTTCCACCATAAGGCAATGTATCTCTTTGGGTCTTTCTTATTGCAGTTGGAGTGCATCCAAATGAGCCATTCAGTCAGTCAGATTCTTCTAGAAAAACCAATAATTTTGTTGCCTTAAGCAGTGCTACACAAAGTGGTGGTCCATGGACCAATGTTGGCTACTAAGCCATCGACTGCCAGTCCATGGGGAGATTGCAGAAAAGAAAGTAACAGTTGTAATCAATGGACACAGATATGGTAATGGTCCCTAGAATATTAGGGGGGGATGCTGTCTCCAAATCACCATTTGACTGAGATGAACTGGCCCAAACTATGTATATTCCAGTGTTTTGTGTACTTCTCATAAATTTTTTAAACACATGGTTTTTGTTATGACTTAATATGCTACTGCAGTGCTAAACCTTCATGTGTGATTTGGCAAAGAGATATTAAATCCCCTGATGATTTGTTTTACTTTGGGGATGAGCACTGTAGGTTTGCAATGGGAAACACAATACTGTAGCTCTGTGAAGTATCTTGGAGACCAGATATAAGCCTTCAAAAGCTTATGCTATCAACATATTTCTCTCTGTTAGTGTCAAAGCAGCTACAACAACACTTTGCAACCTGACTCAAACTAAAATGGCTGTGTCATTGAATTCTTGAAGACCACTGTGCTAGTTTACTTCCAGCTAGCTACAGATCAGGAATTGGCAGTGCAGAAAGACCATACTGAGGAATTGGTTAGTGTTGTCCCACAGGACCTTTCCAGAACATAAAAGTAATAATAATAATAATAATAATAATAATAATAATAATAATAATAATA
>NC_056524.1:130291403-130335734 GCF_019175285.1 Sceloporus undulatus | reverse complement strand
ATAATCTCCAATGTCTCATACTAATTATGACCATAAAGTCTTACATGGCTTAGGCTCAGGCTACCTGAAAGCCCTGCATCTCCTTTCCTAGTCTTACAATCTTTGGAAGGGGGCTTTCTCTGCATCCCACCACCACCCTCACTGCCTAATCTAGTGAGAACATGGGAGAGAGCCTTCTCAGTGGCTGTTCCTAGGATATGGAACTCTCTGCCAAGGGAAACATGGTTGGGCTCCTGTTCTTTTTTCTTTTCTTTTTTTCCCCCTGGCAGACAAAGATTCCCCCCTCCCTTTTAAACAGATTTTCAACCTTTAACTGATTAGAAGGATTTTTGATGGATGTTCTGTGTATTTGTCCAATGTATCTTTAGTGGTTTTAAATTAATATTTTGTTTTATCTTATATTTTAAGCTACTTTGGATTCCATATTAGGAGTAAATCAGATCAAATCAATAAATAAATTTAGTGGGACTAAAGTATTTCAATAGGTGAAATGTGTCCATCAGTCCTGACTCTGAGTGACCCAACTGTCATTGCTTTGGAAAGATCTTTTTAATGTGACAGGAAGAAAGGTAAGAAAGGGAAGGAGACCTAAACCAAATATCATAGATGAGATACAGACCGCCCCTTTGGGGCAGCCTGCAGTCACCGCAATCCCTGCCGAATCAGGACCTGAGCAGATACAGTGGCAGCCCCAGAGGCCCCGATCCACCGCTTTTCCGAGCCTCAGGGAAGCAGCAAAATGCCGCTTCCCCCAGGTCTGGAAAGGGGTGTCCTTGGGGCTTCATGCTCCAGGACACCCCAGGGAGCCGCTGCTGGGAGAGAAAGGGGCCACTTGGCCCCTTTCCACCCAGCTTCATTCCCACAGCCGTTTGGTGCCTGCGGGAACGAGGTGCTCCCCAGGAAGGAGCTCCGTTTCGGAGCTCCTTCTGGCACTGCTGAAAGGGCACCACAAGCGCCCTGCAGCGGCGTGACCATGTCATGCCCACGCTGCACCATTTGGCTGTGGCGTGGTTGTGACGTCATAATGGCGGTGCCCATGTATACAGGGCGCCGCCATTATGGCACAACAGGTACGTGCTAGGGTTGCTGGGCATCTGTAAAGGACGCCCTGAGGCAACCCTAGCACATCACGATGGTGCCCCATAGGGCCCATCTGTAAAGCGCCATAATTGCTGATTTGCATTCTGAGACTTAAACAAACTTTAGAGTTTTTGCTACCTTCTCAAGTTATATCTTAAATATGCATTAAGGAATGTGTTAAGGAATGTTTGTTGGAAGATTCCAAGATTCTCTCATCCCTTTTTCTTGCTGTAAGAGCAATTGGTACTTAGACAGACTAGACTATCCTGCATGTGAAATCTCTCTCTCTCTCTTTCATCTAAAGTTTGTCCAGTTGCCCTTCCTGTCCATTGAAATGTATGGTACTAAATACTTTTACTTTATCCAAGGAAGTAAAGTTACTTTGTCCAAGTAATGTGACACAGAAAACTTCCTAGGGCCATTAGTCATATGAGGTAACCCCCTCCCTAAGTCTCTACTGTCTCTTCTTTTCCTATTCTACTTCCTCTCCTCTCAATCAACTATGTTTCACTTTTCACTATGTTTCAGTTTCTCCCTCAACAAAATTGTTAGTTATAAGAATGGAGTCCCCCCCCCTTTTTTTTAAACTAATTTCTTTATTAGCTAGCTAGGATGTAGATTCTTTATGTATATATAGATGTAAAAGCAATTAGTAAACCTTTTCTATGTTTGTAACCTGAAATTTCCTGTCTTATTTATTTTGAGTGAGTTGCAGGTTAGGGAAGCAATGTGAGATTGAGGCTGTCATTCTGCTAAAAGAAGGCTGACCCCTAACAGTTTTGGCGTTCATATTGTTCTCCAAAATGGCTAACACTCTAGGAAATGCTAATTCCAACAATGTTTCATTTATAAACATTAAATACCTCAAAACTTACCAGCAGGAAAAGGAAGTTGGCTCTAAACATGCCTGACACTTATCTCCAAAGTTATATATGCTGATCTGTTTCATATTCACTATAAATGGTCAGTTTTGCTTGCTGAAATATTTTAATCGTTAGTAGCAGAATTCCTCCCCCCCTTCTGTTCATTTTCTGTTATAATTTGAAGTTTAAGTACAGACTTAATATTCTGTGTTGAAATAGCTTCTGCTAGCTCATCACAGAAAGACCATTAAATTGCTATAAATAAAACCTACTTCAGTGCTTACCATTAACAGCAAGGTTATTTTGGTTTAACTGTAATCCCTTAGAAATAATTTTTCCTCCCTGACAAGTCTGCCTGTATGTTGATGTCCTTAATTCTGAACCACTTCCCTGTTTCAAAGGTACTTGGTTTTTGAGGCTTCTGAGATGCTGAAGTAATTTGAAAGGTAATCAAAGCAACATTTAAAAAGCTCTACAAGTGGCCTGAAGATTTGTCTGAATGAGTCTTTTTCTTCACTGCTGACTTAACTGTAGACAGCTTTGCACCAGAAATCACTGAGTGCACAGTAATCATTGGCTCTTGTACAAACAGGAAGATCAAATTCAAACTACAGCATATAAAATGAACAGCAGATAATCCGAATAACAAGATAAAATAGGGCAGCTGGCTTGGGTAATTTAGGAGCTTATCACACCACTTTAAAAAGCGACTTACCACTCCTGAATTTAATTCTAATTCAGGCTGCATCTTGATCCCATCACATGGCTTTTGTCTCCAAAACTGCCATCCGATTACAGCCCAGCTACAGCACACATCCCATTTTTCCAAAGTTCCTGATTTTGAAAAATGACCGCTGAAGCGTGTTAAGGGATGTGGGCTGCAGCCGTGCTGTATTTGATGGCAGTTTTGGAGACAAAAGCCATGTGATAGGACCAGGGTACAGGCCGATTTAGAATTCAAGAAGTCACTTTTTAAAGCAGTGCAATTAGCTCCTTTGTTTGGCTACAGTTATCAGACCTATCAAAAGCAATTACAGTCAACATCTGATATTGCTCCAGGCTCATTCCCCAAGCACAGAAAAGTGACCCAAACACAGAAAGCTCCTCATTGGCCACTCTTGATTTCAAAAGCTTCAGGTTGACCCACAACAGAGAAACAATCTGTTTTGCTCCTTAGGAATGAAATTATGTCACTGAAGTCATATTACTTTTCTTCGTACTTTTTATCCAAGCATATGCTGAGCAAGAAAAGGGAAGATGTTTTGAAGTTGCTTATTCAGCCTGAGTGATTAGACTGATCTGCTTGTTGTTAGACTAAGGGGGTTTCAGTCATTTCTGGTTTCTCATTTAATGTCTTTCCACACCAAAAGAGCAGCCTTTTCCATGCCTTTTCCCCTGCTGTTTTGATAGCAGGCACATACGACCTCTCTGGCAGGGCCATTAGAAGGGCAGTTATTGCTTATTATACTTATTATATGCTTATTTTATATATATTAAAGATCTTTTACCCCAAGGAGTTAAAATGACTGGACAGTTCTTTTGTATATAAAAGAGAGAGATTTTACACACACACACACACACACACACAGAGAGAGAGAGAGAGAACAAAATGAAAAGCCTGACAATTGACTCCCATAAAGGTGAATTAAGTACTATTCAAGCTGTGTACACCCAAATGTGGAAATAATACTCTGTGGCTTACAGGTCTCAGAATTCCCTAGCTTCCAAGATTAACAGATGGAGGGGGTGGTTTCTGGGTGTTACAGGTTCAAACGTAACATTTCCAAGCTGTGGCATAAACTACTCACAGGATTGTTGTGTTAATATAATGGGAAATATTGTCCTCCATTGAGGGGTGGGGGAAGGTTGATAGAACAAAGTCATAATAAGCATAGATTATTCCCAAGTAAATATGAATAGATCTATCCACTTTGATTGTTCTAATAATTTAAATATCAGTTTCTTTCTGTGAGATCTATGAGGAAATATCCAAATTTTGGTAAATTCTTACGTAATAATAAATCAAACAGAATGTTCAACCATCTTAGCAATCAAATACAAGTGATGCTGAGAGGATTAGATCATACCTAAATAAATAATGATCCCTCTGTCTCAGTTTTGCTATTTTCCCCCCAAATCTCACATACATTTTCTTCTCATCCTTCTCTTATATTGAAAGGATAGTGAGGCTTCAATTTCTTTTCTTCCTACATGGTAATTCATAAATTTTTAATCCATTTTCCCTGATATGCTACTTTCTCCATTGACTAGGACATGCTTCTGCATTTTCCCCAAATATTTTAGTGACTCTCTGAAAGTTTTCTCAGAACTTTATGTCTCAGAAATGTTGTGTTGTGTAAGCCTTGCAAAGTTGCAGATGCTGGTGGCAAGGTGCATATTTACTCACAAGTCTTTGGAGGTACAAAATTTCTACTTTGATTTAAGAATACGGAGGCCAAACAAATTCCATTCTATTCCTAGTTGTATTATTCTGCCATATAAATAGTAAAGATGAAGATAAAAGTTTTAAAAAGCCAGCAAACATAATGCAGTGCCAAAAAAGAAGAAAGAATCAAAGTTTATATTTTTAAGATACAATTGCTCAAACCTTTCTTGTCATGTCCTACCTGTGGACACCTCCTTGGAGGAAGAAAGGGAAGAGTAGATCCAGGATGGTTGGCCTGGTTTGGAGCCAGAGGAGGTTGGAAGTCCTGCTATGGGACCAGCAAAAGCTACAGATCAAGAGGACGCAGAAGTACTTCATCCTTTCAAGCAATGTAAATTAAAGCTCAGAAATTAAACAGTCAGATAATGCTTTACTCTATTTTAAATACAGGAAACTGAGCTAATGAGGATAGCTGGGCTAAATAATTGTTGGCTATAAATTAGCACAACCGAGACAATTCTGTTGTTGCAGAACAACAAATCCCAAAATGCTGAGCATCCCTGTCTGACATTGCTGGCTTCCTGGATCTCTGAATTTGGGTACATTCTTCTGGACTAATCTTTCTGGCAATTCCCTTGCTCCGGAAAACAGTACCTGGAACAATGGATGCAAGCTACAGGAAAAGAGATTCCACCTCAACATTAGGAAGAACTTCCCAACAGTAAGGGTTGTTTGACAGTGGAAGAAACTCCCTTGGAGTGTAGTGGAGTCTCTTTCCCTGGAGCTCTATAAACAGAGGCTGGATGGCCATCTATCAGGGAAGCTTTGACTGAGAGTTCTTGCATGGCAGGGGTTGGACTGGATAGCCCTTGTGGTCTCTTCCAACTCTATGATTCTATAATTCCCCTCTTAGGTTTGGATGTACTCAGGACTGCTTTCTCCCTTTGAACCTTGGACCCTCTGGTCCATCCTTCTGTTTGTCAACCTGTTTAGTCTTTGGCACTGGGATTACTTTCCCTTGCTATTTCTTGAAGACTACAGGTAAACACTCCTGGACACTCCCTGGCTTTAGACAGGACACCTGTCCAATGGCTTTACTTTCCCCCACATTCCTGTTTTGTTTCTCAGTGAGTTATGTTTTGATCTCAGGTTCTTTCCATTAAATTGAAGAAATTTGTAGATTTGGTGAAATCATGATAAATTTATGATAGATTTAGTTTGTTAGGTTTTTTTCTGTAACATGGATACAGCTTTTTTCATGTCAAAATATGTAATTATAAAGGTGTCTTTTTGGTTGAAGCACAATACAATTTTTAATTACTGAACTATATTGAAAAGAAATTAGTGCAGACTAAATGAAAGAACAGCTATTGTTTTGTTAGTTCCAGACAGTTGATACTATTGCATAGATGTTTTTATTTACAGTTCATTTAAAATTCAGAGGAGAAAATACCACAGTGAACCTTGAAAATGGCAGATTAAAAATAAAGATTTAAAATAAAAATCTTGTCGTCAGTAACCGTGGGTTCATTTTCTGGTTATGATTCTAAGCTCCTCCAAATAACATCATCTTGGCTGTCTTCTCTTGTTAGAGGCTAGATATTAAGACTTTAGTGTGTGAGCAAGAAAAGGTTTTAAAAATATTCAAGAAGACTTTATTCTTTCTTTTTTCCTTCCATCTGTCAGGAAAGTTTGTGACCATGGAGTCAGATGAAATTGTTCAACTTCTTATTTGTCACTTTAATCTATCTTTATTCTATATTGTTCAAAACTGCAGCATGTCAAGGTGAAGCCGCATGTTATATAGGACATGGAGTTGCACACAAACTCTACCCCTGGGTCTCGCTGTGTCACTCCCCAGCAATACATCCCACAAATCAGCATAAATCTTCACATCTGCCCATTTAAAAAGTTAAAAGCAAAACCAACAATCATAGTGAAAACCCTGTCAGGAAAAAAATGTATGTGTATGGCCAATAGCAAAATCAATAAAAGGCTTGGTCGAATAAAAATGTTGTTAAGGACTACTTACCAGACAGAGAAGTGTACCAACTGGAGATCATGTGGGGGGAGGAAGGGTAATTTTGCAAATGGGGGCCTGCCACCACATTTAGTGTCTAATTGGAGAGTAAGAACATTTCTGAAGCCAGATCTAAGGATTGGCTAATTTTATGCTTTGGTAGCCCTTCAAACAAGCTGATTCCCCAGCATCTGGAGCTTTCATGTGAATTTAAAATAACAACAACAACAACAGAATGCCTGACCAGTGAAACACATTTGGCTTGATATATGAGTAGTCACATGAGCACTCTGGGTACCAACGTTTACCCTTTCAGAAGCACCCACGCTGTTTTTAAAGGCAAAACTATGTAGAAAATGTTGCAGCAGTTTACTGTGGATATAGCTGGAGGATGTGAAACTGAAGCTTTATCTGCTTTCTCAAGAAGTTAATGAACCAGTCTTTCGATGGCCTTTCTAGCCACTTGTCTTCTTTCCCTCCATAGATTTCACCAGGTCCAATAATAGCCCTATAGTAACTCCATGCCTATGTGATTTTTCAAGCTGAGTGTAAACTCAGAAAAAACTAGTTATAAACCTCCCCTCAGGTCAGCAGACTTCTCAGCCTGAAAGACTTACATCTTACCTAAATTTCAGTTTCCTTTCTGTCATCCATTTCACACTTGTTTGTCACACCCATTTATGGTTTCGATTGACCCCATGATTGTAGGAGAACACAGAATTAGAGACAGGTGATTGCTGAATACTGCTGACAGCTCAGCCCAAACCTTCACATGCCCTCTACAAGTGCTTTTATATAGGTGTTTAAACCTATGTGGTGTCTGTTAAGTACAAAATAATGTAAATATAACTGAAAACGTTTACATTGTTTGGTTGTCATTTATTGTGTATAATAATAATAATAATAATAATAATAATAATAATAATAATAATAATTCAGGTATTCCCAGGTTACATATCAGTTTCTGGAATGATAAGCTTTCTTCTTTAATTTGGTTATTGGAAGAGGTTCTTTAAATATGTAGCTTTTATTTTTCTTTTCTGAGATGGAAGTTTTGTCTTTGATATTGATTTTCATCTTTTTATTTTCTGCACTCTTTCATGAATAGAGCATTAATCTCTCAGCACACCCCACCAGAAATGGCTGATGGCTCATTCCTTACTCTAATTAAAGGGAATCTGGAAAGATATTATTGAATTCTTCCTTTGCTTTTATTATATAATAGAGTTACTATTAATACAATTAAATATGATAAAAGTATATTTGAGCATATAAAACAACTCCTAGATTGGTTTAGAGAGGGTTTGTAGCACCTTTGAGACTGAAAGAAAGAATTTGGTTGCATGAGCTTTTGTAGACTTGAGCCTACTTAGATGCATTTGGTGGAGGGGAAAGCCCAGGGACAGAACTGTATAGATCATATCATATATAGGTGTGTGTGTGTGTGTCTGTCTGTATGTCTGTATGTCTGTCTGTCTGTCTGTCCCTGAGCTTTCAACTACACTAAATGCATCTGAAGAAGTAAGTTCAAGTCTATGAACGCTCATGCTACCAGCTTCTTTCTTTCAGTTAGTCTTAAAGGTGCTACAAGGGCTCTTTCCATACTGATTTTACAAAATAGCATGGCTATATTTTTGAATTCTAAATTGGTTGCGTATTTCTTAACTAATCTAGGAAATGTTTTATACTCAACTAATGAGTGTTTCTTTATAATCAGTTATCTTGAGACAGATCAATACCCATTCTGTAGATACAAGCATAAGGCTGAGCCACATTTTGAAAGGACTAGAGCTACCAGAATCCTGCAGTCACTGGCTACGTTAGCTAAAGGACTGCATTTGTAGGCCAAGAATAAATTCTCCAGGGTCTGGCCTTAGCAATGCTGCAGAGACTCAATCTTAGGCCCCATACAGACAGGCCAAAATAAAGCTGCTTCAGGTCACTTTGGAGGTATGCTGTTTCAATGATGTATGCGTCCTAAGAGTCTGGAAGCTGCACCAAAGCTGCACTCCACACCTTAGGACTGGATCGTGGCTTTGGCATGGCTTCCAAGCTCTTAGGACGAATGCATCATTGAAACAGCATACTTCCAAAGTGACTCGAAACAGCTTTATTTTGGCCTGTCTGTATGGGGCCCTAGATAGTACAATTTTCTGTGGGTTTTTCAGGCTATATGGCCTTTCTGGAAGATTTTTTTTCCTGACTTTTTGCCTGCATCTGTGGCTGGCATCTTCAGAGATTGGTGGCATGGAAGTACGTGGAGTATATATATAAATTATATATAATTGTGGGACCTCTATATGGGAAGAAGTGGTTTACATGTTAATATCAGAGTTTGTTTGTGTGTTGTACTGTGTTGAATGGCATAACCTAGAGGTGTGTTGTGGGGAGGATATGCAAGTGGAGTTGTGTCTATTTAATTGGTAATCTATTGTCTGCAGGGAAACATATATATTCAAAAGGAAGGTGCTATCTCACATTAAACTTACAATTAACATTGGTGGCTGCATTGCTAATATTAGGGTGCAATCTATAGCTTATTGACCTTTGATTACTATGAATAGCTATTGACTATGCTTTTTGTAGCCAATAAAACTACTAGAACAAAGAAAGCTTAGTCTCCGAACAGAACCTTTCACCATCAAAGCTTGATTGCTGAGGTGGCATTCTGCTCATAAATTCATGTGTGCCTGTCAACTGGAAAGCATCTCTTCAGTGGAATATACCGAGGGCAGTTTTGTGCTGGTTCATACGTGTTCATTGGTAACTTTCAGCATCAAGTGATATCTTGCATATATAAAACAAAGCATCTGAGAGCTAACATTACAGATACAATTTTCACACTGCAAGATGTCACCTCAAATGTGCTACATTTCAGTAAAGTCAGCCCTCACATGCAGTTGCCAGTCAAGAAGGGCTCTTTTCAAGCTTGTGCAAACGTTATTTGATGTCTCCTCACAACTTGATTATCAGCATTTAATTACTCAAAGCTGAATATGAGTGAACTTGATGTTTTGAAAAGGATTATTTGAGGTGACATCTTGCAGATATCCAAATACATATTGTTATCCTCAAGTCATAAAATAGGCATGTGCAAATGGGCTGTATGTTGGATAACCAAATGATTTTTTAAACAATCCAGTTCTGTTCATGCATGTATTTGCCCACCTTCAGGTTGCAATTCTAGACATATTGTTGACAGAAATCTATGAAATAGAGGGCTTAATTCAGCTGCCAGACACATAGGCCCAATCTAGATGGGCCTATAGTGCACCCTCGTCATGTGCTAGGGATTGGCCGAGGGCATATCACCCATAAGTGCCTCACCACTAGCACATGACGAGAGCGTCAAAATGGCAGTGCTCTGTACACACGAGTGCCACCATTTTGACGCAACAGACGCTTAGCATCCGCATGTCATGCCCCCATAGTGACGTCGCTGGCACCTTGGGGCAGCGGCGGAAGTGTGCCGCAAAAAGGAGCTGCTTCCCGGCACTCCTTTTTTGCTGCACAGGAGCGCTGCACAATTTGGTTGCTGCGGTGCTCCTGTGGAGCAAAGACAGGCACCAAGGACGCACCTCTTTCTGGCGGTGTGTACCCCACCATAGCCTCTTTTCTATGATGCAGTTTCATATTGCTAGGGGCTGCCTGTAAATGATTCAGTCCTGTCCTTCCCTTTTTAAACCAAGGCCTTGTCTGCACAGGTGAGAAAGTGCCCCACCCCATTCTGGTGTCATCCTGTTTGGACAATACGTGTCCTAGCCCCCAGTTATGGTGTGACTAGTCTAGATGACTTCTGGCATGTTCCACACCAGCACCAGCATATTACAGCCTTAAAACACATTAAAATAATGTAATTGATGTTCTGGATCTTCCAAAAGATCTGAAGCTGTCCATGCCCTTGCTGCAGTGGCTGTCTGTACGTACAAGCATTTCAATGGGCTGCCCTGTGAATCTGCCACTGCAGGTTGCTCATTCTGTGGTCAGGACTAGGTGCCCAGCCTTGTGCTCATCATTAATGCCTTGTCCTTACCTAAGAAGCAAGTGACCCGTAGTAACAGTGGATATGCTAGGCAGTCCAGCAGGATGCCCATGGAGACAGCCACTATGGCCGGGAAATGGAGAGCAAGTAAATGGGGGCAGGGCAAGGCAGCCATGGGGCCAGGATGTGCTGGGCTGCTCCCCAGAATATCCTGGCCAAGAGACATTGTTAAATATTTAATCAGGTAAAAGTAGCTCCCATGCAAGTTCCCAGACTGCTGCTAAAGCTTGTAGAAAGCTCACCCACTGGTCCTCCATTGACTGTTTCTTCTCAGTGCTAGTTTTTTGGTATTGCATAAGACCCACACACATTCAAAAAGCTTTGTACTGAGCCAGAGAGTTTTTGTTTACCTTTGTTTGGTTGGTTTTTGTTCATTTGTTTCTATCAGCAAGGCATAGGCATAGATACACACCCAGGCTTTAAAGCTACTCACATACAAAATTCAAACATTCTCCTCCTGAAGACATTTCAACCCAGAGTCTCCACTCATGCACAGCATCTCCATGAGACTTCAGTTAGTGTCTTGAGGTTTAGAAATCCTAAATAATAATAATAATAATAATAATAATAATAATAATAATAATAGGATTTATTTATATGCTGCCCAATCACTGGGAATTCAGGCGGCTTACAACAGAGGGGATAATAGATGGATAATAGGATAATAGGAAGTACTTCTCTTCCTGGCCCCTGATTCAATCTGTTTAGCATAGTTCTTAGTATCCAAGCTAACACATAGGTATCTGAGGCAGAAAACTCACAAACACCTCTTTCCACTTCCTGACAGTAAAAATACAATACAACCCAATTAAGTAACAGACAATTTGCTGCCCTTTAATGGCATCCACAATGTTAAGCCTCAGTTGGCTGCCCCACTCTGCATACTGACAGTGCTGTTCTTATGTGGGAAGTAAATTTTACCAAGGTATAAGTACTAAACAAAGAAAAATAAATGGAGCAGGAAACTCAATGCTGAAATCACTGCTGTACATTCCAGTTTATATGTGTGTGTGTGTGTGTGTGTGTGTGTGTATACACACACAAAATGCTACAAGCTTTATCAGGACACTACCAGCTTCTCTAGAAACTCCTCTGATTGACCAAGAGAGCTCTGGCTCTTGGATGTTTACTGAAAACATCAGTAATTCATTGACTCCAATAGGGTATCTTTAGGTAAGCGAATACAGAACAACAGACTACATATCCAGAGGTAGCCATGTTGACCATACAGAAAATACAATATCATTCCAAATCCACTAAACAGTGATAGTTTTATTGGGCCAACCCAAAAGCTTGCATGATGTATTTTCTGCGTTTTTGGTTAGCCCAATAAACCTATCATTTTTTTTTTTTTGATCACTGTTTTGTGGATTTTAAGACAACAGACTGCATTTCATTTTAAGCTATAATTTCCTAGTAATATTATGCACAATACATTTTAATGAGTAGCTTTTTTTCTTTACATAATGAATCTGGTGATAAATTAAAGGATGAGGTTTGAGCAAAATCTCTAGCTTAGAAACAAGCCAGAGAAATAAACCAAAATGTAAGCAGTGCTGCATACAAGAGAGATGTCTGTGTGACAATTAAGTTGTGGTTGAACTACCAAAGAATGGTAGTGAGAGAAAGGGTTCGATAAAACAGATGTTTATTACCCTGAGACTTTCTTTTTAACTTGTACCAAACTTCAATTTACTCCCGAAGTGTTAGTTTATTCTGCAGAACATTTTATCTTTTCAGTGTTTGTCTCTGGAGCTCAGCATTACTTTGGGTTTAATCCTGATCCTGTTACCTTATTTCAAAATCAAACTATTCACTGATGATTTTTTAAGTTTAACTGTCTTAATTGATCAGTCAATTAATTATAAATAGGCCTGCATGTAATAACATCCCAAACTGGATGTCTTCTTCAAGATATTGAAGTGTGCTCACTTATTAGAACAAAATGTCCACTTTAACAGTATCTTATTTTTCCAGTTCCATTACTACATGGAAAAGATTATGTCTTCAAAAGAGGAACATGCTCATAAAAAAATGTTTGGGAGACTGTGGGCTGGACCAGACAGCCCAAATATGCCTGCTTCATGGCATCATAGGTATGCAGGATTTAGACTCCACACATCACAATGATGCCTTGAAGCTGCCCAGAACCTGGGTGGCCATCCAGAGATGAGCTGCTTCAAGGTGCTCCAGAGGCATGGTGTTTATAGACTGCACATTGCTGGAGCAGCTTGAAGCCGCCTTGGGGCTGTGGGAGGGCGGCAAAAGCCACTTTTTTGCCAGCTGATGAAGGAATGGATCTTTTCTTCTCCTTTTTTAGCTGGGTTGAAGGTAGAAGGTGGCAACAGCATGTGATTGCCACTCCCCAATCCATCTTTGGAAGGGACAGCTTGAAGCTGCCCCATCAGATCCCTCTGTTTCAGCCCTTATATGAAGTATAGATGATATTTAACACTGGAAAGATGGTCAAAATATATTAAAAAATAGTTTAAATACATGTAAATGTAAACAGAAGATAGGGACCTTTTACTATATGTGGTGGACATGTGTTGAAGGACTGGACTTTTGGACTCAAATACATCTCATATTTGAGGACTTTTTAAAAATTAAAATACAGCTGTAACCAGATCTTTCTTTTGGTATGAATGCTACATGATCAGCCTGAGAAGAAATATGGAATTACAATATATGATTACAGCAGCAAGAATAGTGTGCACACAAAGATGGAAAGATACAGCATTATTTCAGCACAAAAAGACTTAGTGATTAAGAGAATTTCACTTGCTGAAATGGACATATTGACAGTGTTGATCAAGGAGAAATCACTGAATAATTTTAAGAAAGGTTGGGAATTCTTTATTGCCTTTCTTCATCAGTTTAGTTGGGGCCATACATCCGCTTTGTAAATTAAACAGAGTTTATATGATGTAGATTCATTTTATTTAAAGAAAGTATATAGTATGGAATATAATCATCAATTAGGGGGTGGGAAATCCATAGTGTTAGCATTGTTTTCATTCTGTAGTATTTACAGATTTGTTGTTATTTATGTATGTGTGCATGTTTTACATATTTGGATAAAATATATGTGTGGTTGATTTGTGTTTGAATAAAATGATTTAAAAAAAAGAAAAATGAAAGAAACATTCAGGAGAGTTTAAAATAGTAGCAGAATCTCAACATGAAATGCCTTACAAAAGAACTAGGTTGAGGGGATTTGTGCCTCCCCCCCTCCCAGGGTTCACATTGGAGAAAACCCACACAAGTGTGAATGACTCCCTTTTAAACTGGTTTATAACATAGTGTGAACAACCCCTAAGTTCCATCAGTTCAAATGCAATATTATGCACAGTTAGTTGTGTGTCACACAGTCAAATCCAAGGCCAACTACTTATTGTTTGTCCATTGGGATCTCTATAAAGTTTACTACTCAGTTGCTGAAAAGATTGCTGCTTCATAATTGTCTATTTTCTCATTGATATTCCCCCAATTGCTTGCTGCTTCTGTTACTGCAGATTCTTCCTTTTTTGTGTGTGCATTTAATTACAGTGTGTCTTGTTTTTTCCCATATACTTTAATAAACTATTTAGAAACATTTGGAACAATTGTATTCAGATGTGAACATGCTCATTTGATTTGACTGATTGATGTCTTGTCATTATTCCAGTGCAGAATCCAAGGTGGCTTACAAAATAAATTTAAACAGAATACAACAAAAATCAGTTTAAAGGCCTCAATTAAATAAACGACCATATTGAAAGAGAATTCAAATCTGATAGCTTCTTTAAAGGGATAACTACAGGAAAATCATTAGCTTTGAGAAAATGTCCTTGGGAGTGATGTTTCCACTGTAGAAATAGAAATCACAGGTATTTGCTGCCTCAGTAGTGCTGCTGTTCATCACAAGCATATTTTCATGTCAGTTTTGGAGTGACAGCTTAATGTATAGGCATGTGGAAAAATTGTAAATTTTATTTTGTTCCGTTGAATTTTCCAAAGTTATATTTCTTTCAATAAAAGGTTTTTAAACAAAGAATGTAAAATCACTCCATTCCAAATGATATTTCCCACTATTTGGAAGATGGAGATAAGAGAAAACTACCCAAGCCAACCTGCTTCACAGCTCATTCTGTTTAGGCTTTGAAATTTTCCCTCTTGTTCTGTGCTTTGATTTATTCTATTCTGATAAAAAAAATAAAAGCTTTTGAATGGATTCCATGCTTCTGCAATCATAACATAAATGTGGCAGTTGTAAAGAGACAGCAACTATTGTTCATATAAAGGAAGGCATACATAACCTCAGTAACAAAAGCACAGGAAATGCTTCAATCACTGTTGACCTGTTGATCTGTTATTTCAACTGTTGATGAGATTGAGTACTAACCTCTAAATCCTAAAACAAAGAGAAAGTTTTCAACCCAAGTTTAGAGCACAAAAGCCAATATTGATTGTGACAGGAAAGGTTTATTGAGACTGTCACGAAAGCTGGAAAGCAAGCAAGAAATTATTAGGCAGAGGAAGGAAGGAATGGGTTCAACTTGGCAACTTTCTTAAAAAAAAACTAGGTTTAAATCTTGCTTACAAGTTCAATGGCAATATATGCTTGGTTGAGAACTTAAAAGCTACTTTTAAAATAGTTTGCTATGTATTGTAACTTATTTCACAGTAGTAACAGATGTATTGGGCCATTATTGTCTTGCTCTTCGACTTCAGAGGCTGGTCGTGACGACTGCAGATGATGGCAGTTTGGGGCTCTTCCAACTCCTTGTTGATCACAGGCACCCCATCTTTATCTCAACAGAAGCAACAGATACCAGGCAGACTCTTGCAAGGTAGGATCCATGAGGGAGGAACAGGGGCAGCCTGTTTTAGGAGCTGCCACCAATGCTTCCTCATAGGCAGGAGTTTGCAGGCCTTCAGGCCTTGTTAATCACATGTCCTTAGCAGAAACGGTGGTAAGTCAAACAGCTTGTACATTCATTGAATTCATTCCTGTGAGAAATTGACAGAAGCAGCTTTGAAAATAGACCATCCTCTTTCCTCACGCTGCTCAGTATTGGGAAGGGGGGTGGCGCGTCTCTTGGAATGTGGACAACGGATTGAACCAAATCACATCTGATCCAGCTGTCCACATTCCAAAAGTACCTAAGGTCACTTTAGGGTTTCTGGGAAACACTGGGATTTTCTCTGACTTTGCTTAAGTCATGTTAAGGGCCAAAAAGTAAGCTGTCTCCCTGGAAGTAGCAATATGAGGACTGCCAGCATTGGCTTTGGGGTGAGTTTGGTATTTTCCCCTAATACAGCCAAGCCCATTGTTGACCATTCTTCCTCCTTTCTGGAAAGAGACACAGATGAACCCTTACAGTACATTTTCAGAAAACTGTTCTTTAAAAAAAAAGTATCCCCATACTAGGCTCACAACATCTAGAGCCAATAATGAACAAAGATGCTGAAGAACTCTATGACAATTAGCCAAATTGTGTATAGTATCATGAGAACTAAGCAATGATTGGCCAACTTGCCTACAATGTCACACAGTTCTGTCAAACTCTCCATTCCCAGTCAGCTTCTATAAAGTCTGGAGAAGTTGAAAGTGAGTGCAAAAAAAGCATCAAGAGGCACCAGCTGGGAATAAGTGGGGCTGTCTGTTGCAAGAGTTCTCTCTTCTTTGCATTAGTCCAGATGAATCCTATAAATAGAAGATGAATGTCAGGCTGAAGCAATGATGCCTCCTCTTGCAAAAATCAGCCTACCAATAAGCACATTGATTATGTTGCAGAGTTTTGATGACTGTTCAAAAAACAGGAAAGCAACACTAATGTAAAAAAAAAAAAATCCTTTGATCCCAACCATGTAATTTTAAAATCTGAGGTAAACGTTTAATAGAAATGATCTGAATAAAACATGCCAGAACTACTTTCATTATGATCATTTTATTTTATTCTAGTTTTAAAAAATCAATTAAATTAGCAGGCATGGCAAAAGTCACAGATATGACAATGTCCTTTATTTTTAATATTAATATTTAAACTTATCTGTTCCTTAAAATTGAAGGGAGCTGGCAATCATGTATAAATCTAATGTTATAATGAAATATAAAATTGCTTTCTGGTACAATGAAACACATCTGATCCAGCAGTCCAAAAATAAACAGTGACATTCACTTTTTGACATAGGCTCTAGACATGCAATCTTTGCTTATAATTTTTTTTAAAAAAAAGCTATAGTAATTATGCGCAGTGGTGTTACACAATTTTCAAGAGCTGAATTTAATATTGTTGGGGTTTTTTCAGGGGGGGGGGTTAGAGGTATTTAGATGGTAGTATACATTGCTTCAACTTACTTCAAAATGTAGCAAGGCAGTTTTGATGTATATCTGGACCATCCCTCTGTTTCTCCTGAGTGAGGCCTTCAGCTTCTACTCTAAAGTCATACCCTGATAGTACCATTGAGTCTGTTTTTTAAATCTGGGAGCCATTTTGCACATGAATAAAAAATGTGATATGACAGCTAGAAAAACCAATGTGATCCAAGGCTGCATCATTCTGTGTATAGTGTCTAGAGGACTGAACGAACCAATGGTGTCATTCTATTCTGCTTTGATCAGATCTCACCTTGAATACTGTGTCCAGTTATGAGCATGACAATTCAAGAAGGCTGTCAACAAGCAATATGTCCAGAGGATGGTGACCAAAATGGTGAAAGGTCTGGAAACCATGCCCTATGAGAAACAGCTTAAGGAGTTGGGTATATTAAGCCTGGGGAAAGCTAGGTTAAGACGTCACATGATAGGCATTTTTAAATATTTGAAGGAGTGTCATGTTGAAGATCTTACTTTCTGCAGTTCTAAAGACTAGGGTCCAGAGTAATGGATTCAAAATACAAGAAAAGAGATCTCACCTCAACATAAGGAACAACATCTTGACAGTAAGAGCTGTTCAAGAGTAGAATACACTCCCTTGGAGTGTGGTGGAGTCCCCTTTTTCAGAGGTTTTTAAACAGAGACAAGATGGCCCTCTGTCATGAGTGTTTTGATTCTGTATTTCTGTGTGGCAGGAGGTTGGTGTAGATGGCCCTTGTGGTATCTTCCATCTCTTTGATTCTATGATTCTAATTTTTGGTTCATTGGAAAGTTTTGTTTGCTTGCACAGCTTTGGAGGTAGCCCCCCCCCCCCCCAATTTTTTTATTTCCTGAAAACAGACATTTTTCATTACCTCCCTCCTTATAGCTTTCATTTATGTTTGAGCCATGAGACTTTCACTGAATGCAGCCCATCTGATTGACAATGACATTTGTCCCAAGTCTTACAGATGAGGAAGATGTATATAATGAATAAATGGCATGGAAACACTTTGGTATAATAAACAACTCAAGTTTCCTTGAGCTTCATTGTTTTCTTCAGCCTTGAAAGTAGGAATCAGCAGTTCTGTTTCAGCACACCAGGCAACACTATTTGATGTGAGCGAGAGAAATGCATCCCTGCCACTCACAAATCACTCACACATTTAAGAGCATGGAAAAATTCATAGGCAAGGAAGCTTGAAAGGTATCAGAGTAAGAGGGAAATATTAAAATATTAAGACATAATTTATCAGTTTGAATGAGATTTATAGAAATTCTCCTCCTCCTCTGGGGAAATGCACCCTTTCCTTTTTACTATAGCTATTGTCATGACTAGGAATACATTTACACTGTAGAAATAATGCAGTTTGACACCACTTTAAGTGTGCTCCATCCTATGGATGATAGCTCCATCCTATGGAATTCTGGGATGTGTAGTCTTTAGTCTTTTCTGCCAAACTACAAATTCTAGGATTCTGTAGAAGGGAGACATGGCAGTTAAAGTAATGTCAAACAGCACCATTTCTACATTGTGTATGCACCTTGATTTCATTGGAGTGATGGCTCCTTTCTTTTTCTAATAGCAGTGAGATTAATTTAAATGAGATTAATGAAATAAACACATTAAAACCAGAACTGTACACAGATTGCATCGATAATAGAATGATCTATCGAGAAATGTAAAAAAAAGGTTTCACCAACCTATCTTTCAATGCTGAAGAAAAAATTCTATCACATTTTGTTGCAATGTATATTAAGATAAAATATTATCAATGTCTTTTTTTAATAAGAAACTAACATTGATATATATATATATATATATATATATATATATCTTCATTTCAAAAGACATTTTGAAACACTGCAACATTTTGGACACATGGAGTATATATTTCATGTGAGCAAAAACCTCTCTCCTTATAGCAGTTTGGTGTTGTGAAGGCCATTCCTGCCTAAAAGCGGCACCACTGGACAATCAGTAGATCGGCAGAGGTGCAAAACACTGCGCAGCAACCCCAGATTCCTAGCAGTGCACACAGCCTGGCTGCTCAGCAACAGGGTGAGGGACTCAGAGTGGCCCAACCCAGAAGAAGATCAACCTAGGCCTATACCCAAGCCAAGGCCTATCCGTGGCAAAAGACTGTGCATGCTAAAAACCTTCCCTAACAGGAGTGGCAGCTGCACCAGAAACCCAGTGGAGCTCGGTGTAGCAAACAAAGGATCAGCCAGGCCAATCCCTGGCACAGATCACTGTTAAGAACAATTCTCTGGTAAATACTGTATTTTTCCTAGGACAGCTCCCTGGGCGTTCTCCCCCACCACTGTCTCCAAATTAAATCAGATTCTTTTAAAAATCTTTCTTTAAAAAAAACTTTGTATTGGTAACATGGATGTAATTCAGATTCCAGACAAGCTTTTGATAAAATTAGATAAAATATTTATTGAACAATTATTTCAAATAGATGATACTTGAATAAATGGAAATAAAATATTTGTTGTTTCAGACACTTGTTGCTTATTTCAATTGGTGAGCTTTCCTTCTTAGTGTTCACTTGGTTACAATTTCAGCTTCCTTATATAACTCTCCAGAGTTTCAATGGCACTGTACAGACAGCCCTGGAAGAATTGGGGCCACAGTAACCACATGTGCAGCCCTGTGGCCCCAATGTGGCATTTTTCCAGGCCAAAGAGAAGTGGAAAAATGGTGCTTCTCTTCAGCCCAGAAAAGGGATGCCTTTGCGGCTTCATGCCCACAGGCACCCTGACCCCAAAGTTTGTGTTAATAGAAAATCTGCTCCCCTTGAGACGATTCAAGGATGCTAGAGGGAGCAATGTTTACCTGAAGACTGAGGAAGCACACCTGGCTTCCAGACACACACACTTCCTCCACCTTTTCAGGATAATTGACAGATGTTTTAGCAGTGATGCAAGGCAGGTATGGAAATCTTCAATAACAGGAAACAACAGGAGGATGCAGGTGATGGGGGGGAGACACAGAAGGCAGGCTACAGCTGCTCCAACTTAGTCACCAAATGCAAAAATGTCTTCTCTCCTCAATTTAATCTGAAGCACTGAAGCCCCAGGGGCAGCTGGCACCAACTTGCCTCAGGCTCCATCCCTAAATTCTCATGCCATGGCATAACTACCACAGTGTGTTTAAAACCCTTCAGCCTCAACCCAGGGGAAGGCAACAAACAGCTCATCCCCACTCCAACTCTGCCCAAGCCCAGCTAGCTAGCCTTTTGGCAGAGGAAGCAATTAGAATGTGCACTTTTTGGTTCACAGATCAGGTTTTCTTCTTATATGTAGCCACTATCTTACACTAGCTCTGCTACCTGTATCTGTTAAAGATATTCACAACTATAGATTGGTAACTGTTATCTTTCTAGAGTGTATAACAATTCAGGTACATGAATGGAAAAAGAAGTGGAAGAAGTTAGCAAATTATCACATTGATAGGCATTTTTCATAGAATATTGGGACTGAAACTAATGGCAGATTGTTGAGGGTATTTTTTTTTTTTAAAAAAGGACAAAAAAATAACACTGTTTTTAATACAGTGAAGGCCAAACTTGTGTGAGGATTGGAGAGGAGATGCAAGTTTGATAGACCATTGGAGCTGCATACGATTCACAACTCCTGACATTGGAAGCTTGTTTCAGTACCAATGTTTATTTAATTTCTATTATCAGTATTCCCATGAGTAATCAGATATTTCAGAGGTCTCATACTCCAATAACTAAGAGCAGCAAGTAGAGGGAAAGGGTAAGGTAGGGCAATTGGATTTCAGCAGGCAGTCTCAAGGACATATGATAGGGGAATGACTGTAAAATGCAACCACAAAACAATCAATACCAACAAACCAGGTGCTTCTCTATCAACCAAAGAATGAATGTGAATGTGTAGGAGTTTCATATCTGGAAATGTTCCTTGAAGAAATAGAAATACTAAAAATTGAATATACTCTATAGGAATTTTGGCCTTTAAAAAATGTGTGATTATTAATTCCATGACCTTAAAGTGCAATATTTTATATTGAAAAGGCCAATTCAGAATACCTTGAATTGCTACTACTGTGTATGAGTAGACTGGGTTATTACCCATGATGCTAAGGAACTGGATGCTTCTAAATATTTTTTAGACTAATACTGTGATTTGAGGACTAACATTTTACCCATAAGCCAGTAATAGTTTTTCCTCAGCAATATATACTTTATCAAGGACCAAATGACAGAGACAAATATAAACACCTAGACCTCTACAGTGTGAGAACAACCACAGTAACAGTGGCAATCTTTCTTTGCAAGTTTCATCTCTCAACAACTAGCAGTGTAAAAATTTGGTGTGTACATGAAACTAATTCCAAAAAAGCTGGTATTAAATGAATCAAATCAGTTCAAATGGGGAAAATTGAAAAAAAAAACTGCAAAAAAATGATTAAAGAAACTAAATCCCTTCTGTAGAATTATGCAAATATAAAATCACTTTAGCACTCATCAGGTTTTGACAAGTATTTAAAAATAATACAATATTTAAACCCAGAGGGGATTCTTCCTACAGGTACATTTGCAATCAAATCTCCTTGTTAAAAAAAAAAAGATATATAACATAGAAATCAAAGTTCAAACTCAAGATTCACACTAAGCGTTACTTTTGCTGGTAAGACACACCTGCTTGTCTTTATCTATTAATGTAGGATCCTATTAAATTTGACCACTAAACAGCTATATGTTATTTTGCTAACCATGAACATTTCCTTGCTTTCAGGCTTCACTTCATTTATAGGTAGCTCAGTAGACCTCTTACTGACATCAGCAGCTAAGCAAGTTTCTCTTATCTGGCCTGACATAACTGTCAGTGCTAGTAGCAAGAGCAAAGACTCCTCTCCAAAAAACAGTTTTCATGTAGTACAGTGGACCCTTGTTATACGCTGGGGTTTGGTTCCAAGATCCCCCGTGTATAACAAAATCCGTGTATGCTCAAGTCCCATTACATATAATGAGATAGCAAAATAGTGTCCCTTATAAAAAATGGAAAATCAAGGTAAATTTATACTTTTTTGGAACATTTTCAAACCATGTATGCTTAAATCCGTGTATAAAAAATCAGTGTATAAGAAGGGCCGACTGTATTTCCTTTACAATTTTGGTTGTTTTTGTCATGCAGTTAGAGATAAATGTGCACTTAGAAAAAATGTGCAGTTAGAAAGGTAACAAATGTAAAACTATGAAATGGGGGGGAAACTGATGCATGTTATGGTTTTATCGTAGTTTGTTTTATGTTTTTCCTGCCTGCAAATATTTTAAATCTCAGGTTATTCCTGACTTGAATATGTGTCTTTTGAACATTAATGAACTGAAATGAATTTGAAAGGACAAAAATTCAACAAGTACAGATAGTCTAAACACGGAGAGAATGTCTGCCTTATTGATGAGGACCCTCTCCAAACGGTAGGGACAGTCTTAATTCAACATTACCATGACTGAATACAAAGTGATTCCAAATCAAACTTTCAAAAGTTAAGCATTCAAAGCCCAGGCCCTGTATGGATGAATCTATCAATTTCTCTCACATTCTATTCTATTCCTAAGCAGAACCAAAATTCTCTCCATAAACAAGGTGCAAATGAGCAGTATGTGTTGAGTTTTTGGGGTGTGGGATAAGAGCCTAGCAGGGGATTAATGTAGCTGGGGGAAATATAGTCCTCCTTTTACATCCCTTATTAATTATCCATCCACCAAAGCCTACTCATATCCATCCATAAACAGGTTAACACTACAATGTCAGTTTTCTCATCACACATAGCTGAACTCAATATTAGTTGCTGGGAAAAACAAGTAGGACAGTCTTACTATGCTCATCCCTTGCTTGGGGCTTTTCATAGGTATTTATTTGGCCACTATAGGGGGAGAATGTTGGATTAGACAGGCCATTGCACTGATCCAGCACAGTTTTTCATATATTTTCTAGGTCTGCTGAGCCACACAATCTTCCTGTAGGTCAATTCCAATATGTTAACAGTGTTCTTTATGTTTCCCCTAAACAAACAATTAACCTACCAAAATGCCCGGCCCACTGTTTTTCTTGCATAGTATTTTGAGTGTTGAACCAGAGTTTAATTTCCCACTCAACTTGAACCCACTGGGTGATTTTTGGCAAGTCATATTCTCTCAGCCTCAGAGGAAGTCAGTGACAAACCTCCTTTGAAAAAATCTTGTCATCAAAACCCAATAGCAGGTTTGCCTTAGGGTTGCTGTAAATATGAAATGACTTGAAGGCACAAAACAACAACATAATGACTTGTTACTAATTGTATCCAAAAACCTTGTGGTCTCTTTTAGCCTGGTACAGCTTTTTTTTAAAAAAGTACCCAAATTACAATGAATGTCAATCTGAATAATCAAAGGCAAGTGGCATCTTCCAACTGGATCTAATGCATTTTCAGTCAATTATTGTGTCGTCCTCATTCATTCCTATACTCACATCAAAGAATTTATTCTCAGTAAATATGTCAAGACCCAGCTCTAAATCAATAGGTCAGCTCTTTATAAATCAATACTCTCATTGGTTGCAAAAGGAATCACCCTGTCTTTAATACAAAGACACTATCAGCCATTAATCACAGACTTGCCTATCTGGAAGTCATTCAGAGGTCATGCAATCTAACCTGCTATTGTCAGCACTATCCTTCATACATATACACCAGGTGCAGACAAATGGTATGAAAAATGTCTTCAGGATAGTGACAAGGTTTAATAAATTTAATGAATGTCGTTGAAATAACTTGAGTATGCCTAAAGAAGACTAAGGTGGATTGTCCATCTTATACAGGGTGTTCAGGTGACTTTGGAGCATAAAAGCAAATCTTAATGCTGTGTCTTCTGTAACTGAGCAACATCATAGTTTTCATTTTCTAAATGCCAGTTATATGACCCAAGCCACAAAACTCAACATATACCATCGGCCCTTCATATCTGCAAGGGTTTGGTTTCAGCCTCTGTTTCTGCCATGGATGAAAGTTCTGTGGACCACATTACACTCACAGTTGTAATTGTGTTAGTTTCAAGAACATATATATGTTTCTCTGATGTTTAGTTTGTGTCGACTGCTTTTTCCAGTGGTAGACTTTATACTTTTAGAGAAAGAGAATGCACTTCCTTATTATTACTCCCACATGCATATGCACTATATTTATTATTCTCAACAGAGCCTTATTCACAAGTCTGACTCTTAAATTTTTAATCTATAACAGCTTGTTCTACTATTTCTGTCTTGTTTCAAGTTCCCATTCTCAGATCTTTGTTAAAGAACAATTGGAAAAATCATTTTTACAAATCCGTTGTGTAAAAATCCATTTGTTATGAAACTCATGTAACTCATTACGTTACAATTTTGTAACTCATCATAGTGTTTGTTACATTGTTTATTAACTGTCTAATCCAATTCTTTTTTAAGAGGCCTGAAATGTGAGAAAAAATCTCACACATATGGGTAGCATAATGCTACCCAAAACACCCCATCTCAAAGATAGTGAGAAAAATTAAAGACAAAATCCTATTTCCTACATGGAAAATAATAATAATGGTATACTATCCATAACATTATGTTATTAAAAGTAGATTGTTATGTCATCCAACACCATTACTTTTTTCCCCTATATGAGATTTATAACATGTTTCCCTGATGAAGAAGCCTATGGAGGTTTGGAAGCTTGCATGATGTATTTTGTACATTTTGCTTACCTGATTAATTTATCAGTGATTTGTGTATTTTAGATTTTATTATATTTTTCTGCATGGCCAACCTGGCTATTGCTAAAAATTGTTGTTACTGAAAAACATAACATGTAACAAATAATGTGTAATGAATGATTTGTAATCTGGTAGTTCCATACTCTGTTCATAAATAACATTTATGTAGAACCTACAGTTTCCCTCAGATGGGTACATACTGAATAAAAACTTTTCAATCTCTCTGAGGCCTTTGGAATTGCTATGCCCAGTAACAGAGCAATTTCAGTTCACCTTCCGGTTTAACATGTCTCTAATCCACAATTCAAATGAATATGTACAACATTTCCTAGACTGAATCACATTGTTTCCAAGACTAATGTACTTCTGAAGGTTTGAGTTTCAGGTGCAGAAACTGTAGTTGCCGTTTTAATGTTATTCACCACTTTGGGCTATATATATAATGTTCTTAATGAAGAAGATGCATTAAGAACAAACATGTAGTTTGGCCTTCATGGTCTCCTGTTCTTTTGAGACAGACTGCTTTGAAGCTGGCCTTCAGGAAGTGATGCTTCCCTTAGATACAATGTGCAGATACAGTATATTGTATGCTACAGAACACCCATCAGCACAAAACACAGGGAGAGCTGTGTTAGCCATTAATAAAATTCCCAGATCCAAATTATTGTGCTTTCTTTAGTCTAATCAAAGGGGCAAAAAACTCTGTCTGTAATTTTCAACTGATTTTGCCAAACAAATACATTACAAAAGGCAGAAAGGGGGAGGGATGCACAGGGAGGGAGTGTTAAAATTTTTAGTCATTTCATCTTCATGTTGTATATAGATATTATAAAAGGAAAAGTCTGAAAACTACATAAGGACTACATAGATATTCTCTGTTCTATGTCTACAAAAGAGTCTAGGAACATAGTATAGGTAAAATCAGTTTTGAACTGGGCAGTGGTATTTTCAAAATGGAGAAATCAATGCTTATTGATTTGTATTTTTTATCCTGTGCACAGCAAAGCAGGAGCTATTCAGGGTGAAATTCAATGTCTGATGAGCCCAGGTGAGAGTCAAAAGAACTTTTCTCTACAACACTCCCATCCAACATAAATATGACATTATTATATGTTCAAATAATTATTCTGCTTTGCTTTCTGCCTTTTGTAACCCATTTTTCCAATGACTGGAGCTGGAAACTTATATCTCCTTGAGACATTTCTGTTTGGCAATGAAGGCTTGTAAGGCCTATCATCTTGCACATAGATAAGATGCACAAACGAAAAGTCAGAATTATTAAATGGTCCATTAACATTATGAAACACATAATGTCAAATTAGACTTATTTATAAGAAATGTCTAGTTGTTACCACTCAACACCCTTTTTGAGGATGAAAAAAACTAAAAGCAGTGACATCTCCAGCAGAGGAATGATGTGGCAGAATCTGCTTAAGTTTTCCTCAGCCATATTGCCACTCAAAATTCCAGCAATACCAAAAGCTTTCTCTTCATGGGTGAATATTCAGCAAGGAATTGGTGGTTAATTGTGTTTAAAAACACCTTTGGCTGTAAGCAGTCTTACACATTCTTTTTGTTTTAAAACCAACCTCCTCCTACCATTTTTTACTTAAAGAAAATGGTGAGGGGCATTCCCCCATATAACTTCTAGTCTGGTCTGTAGATTATTATTATTATTATTATTATTATTATTATTATTATTATTATTATTATTATTTAAAGTGTGATGAATCAGAGAGCTGTGACACAAAGACTGCTTGGCTGAAGTAAAAAAACTTAATTAGATTTGTGCTCTTCTTTTTTACAGAAGGAAATATTTTTATCTGGCTTTCATGCAAATCTTGTATATTCAACATTCTTTTTTTTAAAAAAAAAATCATTGAAGGATAATACACTGAATGAAAGATTAACTGTTCCAAAGATCCATTGGAGGTTATGCCATGAAAAGTGTTGAATCCTCCATAAGTATTTAGATTGCATAGAGGAGAAGATAACTTGTCACAAGTATGGAATGGGATGAAATAATCAGGCATCTGACACATGTGGCACCAGATGTTCTCCTCACTTTCTAGTCTATCAGGAGGCATATGGGGGGGGGGGGTGAGATGAATCTAGTGCAAGGACACTGAATATAACACTTGTTCTATCTGGTCAACGCTATGCGATATAAGAGCTGGATTTTCCAAAGGTACAGTTGCAGCCTTCCCAGCATTTATAATAGTCATGCACAAGCTGTGGCCAAACAAGCTGATACACTACAAGCTATGAAGCACAGCCTTACAAAGCTCTACAGATCTGGTCTGTCACCTGCTGGAGTTGTGATAGAACTGATTCACTATAGCTAGATATCAAACAACAGTTCTGGATTATTTGTCCTGGAAATCAACATTCATTAGCTTATCTAGTGGAAGATACTCCCTCGGAGTGTGGTCGAGTCTCCTTCTTTGGAGAATTTTAAACAGAGGCTGGATGGCCATCTGTCAGGGGTGCTTCAAGTCTGTGTTCCTGCATGCCAGGGGGTTGGACTGGATGGCCCTTGTGGTTTCTTCCAGCTTTATGATTCTATTGTAACCAGTTTCCTTCTAGCATTATAATGGTGCAATTTTTTTTAATGTAAAAGACATTTTATAAACTCCAAGTACATATTTGGAAAAAAGTGGTTTGTGAAGGAAGATAATTCAGTTGAGATTTCAACAGTGGTGCCTGTATACAGTGGCAGTGCATGATACAGAGATATACTGGGACACAACAGTAGGCAATGCTGCTTTCATAGTCTTTAACACTATCTTAAAGAACAAGTCAGAAAGATTTACAAATTAGGTACCAAATTCACTGTCCTAAACTGATTCCATCCTCAAATCAAAGGCCAAAACATTAGCATTCATAGTTAGCTTTGACATCAATAGCGAGCTTGTAGAAAATCAAGGCCTCTACCCAGATCCCCCCGGGGGTGGTGGACCTATTAGGATGGTCCACCCTCGAAGGCTGATGGAACCCAAAAGGTTCCAAGAAGCTTTAGAGGGGTACATGGTTGGAAGCGACAGCGACTCTGTTGATGCTCTCACCGGTACTTGGAATACCGGTCTCTCCAGGGCTATACACAGTATCGCTCCCAAGCGTCCTCTCAGGCCCGCTTCCAAATGTAAGCCTTGGTATACGGAAGATCTCCGGGCAAGGAAGCGGGTACTGCGACGGCTAGAGTAACGTTGGCGGAAACACCTTTGCTTAGATGACAAGGCTCTCCTAGCCCAACTGTTAAAGGACTACGGAGAGGCGATACGAGCAGCAAAGAATTCGTTCTATGGTGCTCGTATTGCGTCCGCAGAGTCACGTCCGGCAGAGTTGTTCAGGGTGGTCAGGGAGCTAACTCAGCTCCCTCCCGCCCTGAACCAGATCCTTGAACCTACTAAGGCCTGCTGTGACTTATTTAACGACTTTTTTGCGGATAAAACCTCTCGTATAAGCGAAGGTCTGAACGCCGACATTTTAGCAGAACCTAGGGTAGAGGTGTCCAGAGCCTCCGTGGACTTTATTAAACTGGATCGGTTTGAGTCAGTGAGTACCGAGGATGTGGACAAGATCCTCGGAAGTGTTCGGAAGACAACCTGCTCTCTCGATCCCTGTCCCTCGTGGTTAGCGGCCCAGGGGGGACCGGCGGTAACAACCTTGTTACGCCGGATAGTTAATACATCTTTGAGGGATGGGCAATTTCCATCACAACTGAAATTGGCCATAGTAAAACCTATTCTAAAAAAGCCCTCCCTCGACCCCCTGGTTCATAATAATTATCGGCCTGTTTCGCTGCTACCATTTTTGGGAAAGGTGATCGAGAGGGCGGTTGCAATTCAGCTTCAGGCGGTCTTGGATGAAACAGATTATCTGGACCCATTTCAAACTGGCTTCCGGGCGGGTTAAGGGGTTGAGACGGCCATGGTTGCCTTGGTCGATGATCTCCGTCTGGGCATCGACAGGGGAAGCGTGTCCCTGTTGGTGCTCTTGGACATCTCAGCGGCTTTCGATACCATAGACCATGGTATCCTTCTGGGACGCCTGGCAGAGGTGGGAATCGGGGGCACTGCTCTCCAGTGGTTCCGGTCCTACCTCTCTGGGAGGTCCCAGATGGTGCAGCTGGGAGACGTGTGCTCCGATGAGCGGGCCCTTAAAACTGGGGTCCCTCAAGGAGCCATTCTGTCTCCCATGCTATTTAACATTTACATGAAACCGCTGGGAGAGATCATCCAGAGACATGGGGCGCGGGGTTATCAGTACGCTGATGACACCCAAATTATTTTCTCTATGTCTCCGACTGATGCAGTGACCAGGGATGGGGTCTCTCCTCTCGTGGCCTGTCTAGAATCAGTAATGGGCTGGATGAGGGGAAACCGACTCAAGTTGAATCCAGAGAAAACGGAGGTACTAGTGATAGGTTCCCCTGGTCCAGGAATGGCGGTGGTTCCACCTGTCCTGAACGGGGTCACGCTCCCTGTGAAGGACTCTGTGCGCAGTCTGGGGGTGCTTCTTGACTCGTCGCTTCACCTGACTGCTCAGGTGAATGTGATGGTCAGAAGCACCTGTCATCAGCTTCGGCTTATTCGCCAGCTGCGCCCATACCTGGCCCAGAGGGACCTTGAAACTGTTGTACATGCTCTGGTAACCTCGAGACTGGATTTCTGCAATGTACTCTACATGGGGCAACCCTTATACCAAACTCGGAAGCTGCAAATGGTGCAGAACATGGCAGCCCGGCTGGTCACTGGCGTTTCCAGGACCAGCCATATAACACCGGTACTTAAAGATCTCCATTGGCTGCCCATTCACTTCCGGGCTCAGTATAAGGCGTTGGTAATTACCTATAAAGCCCTAAATGGCTTGGGCCCAGGATACCTAAAGGACCGCCTCTCCCCGTACATTCTGCCTCACACCCTCAGAACGTCTGGGCAGCAATTACTGAAGGTGCCTGGGGCGAGATTATCCTCCACTACACGGAGGACATTTTCCACTGCTGCCCCAGCCCTTTGGAATACGCTGCCCACTGAGCTCCGCTCGACTACCACCCTGGCCCAATTCAGGAAGGACCTGAAAACCTTCCTGTTCCAACAGGCATTCCCCGAATAAAATCCTGTGGGCCTCCCTCCTCTTCCGTGGCCAAGAGGTTGGGCTATGGAGCTTTTTTGCCTGTTATTTTTATTGTTTGAATGGAGGGCTGATGTATTTGTATTTTAATGTATTTCTTGTATTTTAATGCTTTATGTATTAATGTTTTTAACTTTGTTGTAAGCCGCCCTGATCAGAGGAAGGAGCGGGATATAAATAAAAACTTTATTATTTTTTATTTTAAACATAACTAGAAAGAACTGTCTAATAAAAGAAAATTTGTGAAAGCAGAGATGCAATGCGCATCTTAATTTATAAATGTGTGCTACCCAAGACTTCGATGGAACAGGTTCTTTGCTATTTCACTATGAAACTATGTGTTTATATCCCTTGAATTTAGAGCAGCCACTTGATTATGGAAAGCTTAGCTGAATTACCATGTGAGCTTTAGTGAATTAACTGTTTATGCTCAGATTACTGAGAGGTTTCTCCAAGTTCTGAGAACCTTCCAAATTCTAAGAGTGATCGCATTCAGTCTGGTAAATAAGGCCCTGTACAGATGGGCCTTGGCAACTGGATGGACACGGCAATGATCTGCTCCAAAAAGGAGCTGTGAAATACAGCTCTTCTCCACGCTGCTGCCAAGGTGCCATTAGCGCCCTGGGGGGATGTGGTGACATCTCTTGTGTGCGGCTCCATTTGGATGTGATGTGCACTCCATCTGAACCCACACATGCCAAAATGGTGCCAGGAGAGTGCAGAACATGCAGATGCTCTGCTCTTCTAAGCCCTAATCTCAGCCCCAGGCCACTGCAAAGCAGCAGTCTTTACCTCAGTAGAATCCATGGTTCTTTTAAAGGGCAACTCAACTCACTTCATGCTGTCTTCAAAATCTGATGTCTGTCCTCACAATGATGATGTTTTGCATTATCATGTACCTCCAGTAAATTCCATCAGAAGTATGTTATATTTAAACAATAGGGAATGATTTTTCTGTCTTTTTAACGTCAGATGATAAACAAATGTGCTGCAGAAGTCACTATATTAGAATCTGAGTATGACTAGTGCTGCTCAGAATGTCTCTTCTATGTCAATGTAAGAACTATTAGCATGTAAGCTGAGATGAGATAATCAGTTAGCCTCATACATAGCAGCAGTGTGTGTGTGTGTGTGTGCATGCGTGTGCATGTGTATTTGTAAGGATTAGTATTTCTCAAACACTTGACCATTTATTAAACCTGATTGGGTAGTCTTAGACCTTGTCTGCACTGGCCAGGATACAGTCGGAAGTATTCTGGCCCCACAGCTGCCCCAATCTCCCCCAGTTACGTACATGGGGATCCTGCTGAGCCACTCATCACATCCATCATGTCCATGGGTTGCTCACTTCTGAGGTCAGAATGAGCAACCCTCAGTGGCAGAGGGCACACCTGGCAGCTCAGAAACACATGCATACAGCCATCATGGCATGGGAATGGAAGTTTCCAGGTCTTCCCAGAAGATCCAAGTACATTTTTAAAATATGGTTTTATCTACTGACTGCTCACACCAGAACCAGGTCTTGGGACATTTGTGATCCAAGCAGGATAGTGTCGAGGCAGACAAGGCTTCAATCTATTGAGATAATTATTCTTATTGAGAATGGCCAGATGTGTAAGTATTCTTTAGATTCCTTATTTGTATACAGTATTCTAATTTATTTGTTTATTTATATATTATATTCACATCCACAACTGTCTAATAAGTATTTCTTTTTGGCTTGATAAATCTATTGCTTTGATTTAATCCAGATCTGATTAAATTTTATTTAATTAGAAGTGCATTCAAATCATTTAACTGTCATTTACTTTTGCTTGTTCATTTTCTCCTATTTGGAATTTGGAATGTTCTGTGAAACTGTTCTAGAGTCATATATTGCCTAGCAGGAACTTTTGAGTATATATTTTTGAGCAGAAAGGTGATTTACGTTATTTTTTTAACACATTGAACTATTTCATATTAGCTCAACAAGACCAGAAGGTGTTGGCACTATCAGGCTAGGTCACCTATAGCGGTTGCAGAAATTGCTTTTAGTCTGGGGACAGAAGCTAGTAGGTGCAGTTGTAGCATGGAGACATGGAGGAAAGTAGGAAGTGTGTGGGGAATCTAAACAGCAAGGGTTTCAGGGAAACTCCAAGGGATACTAGGGATCAAATTGCCCCATGTTAAGGGCTGTTTACTCAGGGACTGGGTCAGATCCATGTCTAGTCTGCTTGGATATGACCTGATCCTGGTCCCAGGGTTTTCACCTGCATTGTCCAAATAGAACAATGTGAGACCAGGGGGAATACAGAGTTTTTGACCCCGAAGTCACACTTTTCAGATTGATTGATATAAAGAAACAGCACATCACTTTTTCTTTACAACTTTTCCACTACTTCTTATTATTCCATTTGCTGAGCCATCTGCTTATTAATAGCTTCATCTAATGTACCCTTTCCCCATCAGAGCAACTCTTCAGAGAGGGGTTGTTAAAGACTAGTCCAGAATTCAGAAGTCAATGGGAAATTCAGTGTATTTTAAAAATGTAATTGTTTCAGTTCTAAGGTACTGGATTTGACTCCTAGCCAATACATTCCCCCCCCCCCAAAAAAAAAAAAAACCCCCCCCCCAAAAAAAAAAAAAACCCACTGTGCTTGTAGGACAGAGACTTTGCAATTATCCCTAGAATGAAATTTATAACATGTGCAAATATATCCACTCGTGTAAAGTCATGCTTAATTTAAAGCACAGTATTCATCCTTGTCCTCCATTAAATTTATCAGTCTATATCTATATCTGTGTTAATATGTTCACTATCAATCCATCAGTCTGAAATTGATACAGATAGTTATGAAAGAAAGCCATAGCTTTTTTAAAAAAAATCATTGACAAAATGCATTCTGTACTAAAGTATTTAGATTTCCTGCATGGCAGGGGGTTGGACTGGATGGCCCTTGCGATCTCTTCCAACTCTACGATTCTATGTGCTAGAATCTGCTTATCTCTCTTTTCAGACTGCCCTCCAGAACCAAATGAGTTGATTCTGCACCCAACATTAGGTTCCTTATTTTCTTATTATTTTCTTATTCATCATCTCTACATAGAAAGAAGAAATGCTATGGTATAAATCATCTTTAATTTGGTATTCATTGATATATCTTTGCACTTGAGGATCTTATCTCATTCTTTCATAGACCTCTTCCAAGTCTTAGACCTTGGAAAACTCCAGGATACTCCAGGGGAAACCCAGAGCATCCTGGCCCAAGATGGCTTGTTCTCCTCCATTTACCTGGCCCTCCGATCCTGTGCCACAGTGACTGCTGAGCCACCCAGCATGCCTAATGCCAATGTTAGTCACACTCTTCTGAAGTTAGAGCTAGGCACCCAGAAATGGCCATATGGTTGAGAGTCTTGTTCTGACCTCAGAAGCAAGCAATCTGTGGCAATGGTGGATACACTGGTTTGTTTGTTTCTAACAGGAGGTTTTTTCCCCGAAATCCAAATTTTGTACTTCATTTTGCAAATAAATGGACAATACAGACCGGCACTTTGTACCGGCCTTTAGGCGAAGCCATGGTGCAGCATCCACACACTAAACTTCCTGACTATGTCCCCATTGCATCATGATGCTGTGTACCCTTTTATATGGTGCACAGCATCATGGCATGGCCCTGGCGCTGCATCTACATGATACAGCACTGAAAGGGCGTCAGAAAACCGTGCCACCATGGCTATGGGCCCGAACAGACAGGCCAAAATAAAGCTGCTTCAGGTCACTTTGGAGGTATGCTGTTTAAATGAAACATGCATCTTAAGAGGCAGAAGCTGCACCAAAACTGCACTGCAGTCCTTAGGACTGAAGCGTGACTTTAGCACAACTTCAGGCCTCTTAGAACACATGCATCATTTAAATAGCATACCTCCAAAGTGATCTGAAGCACCTTTATTTTGCCCTGTCTGTTCAGGCCCTAAGACGCCCTTTAAAGGGTGTAAAAAGGAGCTAGATCAAGGCTGCAGAGTTTGGTTGCCGTGGCACTGATCCAGCCAGTAATGGGGCAGCCGCAGACTCCCCTTTTGGGGCAGTCTGTACAGCCCCAAAGTCACTAAATAAGAAAAAAAACTCACAGCTGCTGGCTATTTCTTCCTTGGAGTGTCTTGATGTGTCAGGACACATGTTCTTACTGAAGAAGAGAAAGTCTTCAATGGCCGGTTACACACCGGCACTTGGGACATCTGCAGGACGTCCCATTTAAAAAAGGGGCGTCTCTTCTAGACGCCCCTGGGTCTAATACGGACTCTGTCCGTACAATATGGTGCTGGCCCTTCTACATGGCCGGTGCCATATTGACGTATCGGACGCTGAGCGGCGCTAATGACGTCACGAATGCGCTCTTGGCACTTTGTGACGTCATCAATGCGCCGTGGTGTGGCTGCTGCAGCTCCCGTGCGGACCAAGCGGCGGCGGCGGCAGACCACCTGAAAGCGGCGGTCTATAGCCTGCCAATATTTGTATTCCTATCTCATAAAATTTGAAACAAAGTGTAGAGAATTCAATTAATATTTTTATCAATATCTAGTCTCTTACTGCTTTATCTACAAAGTGTAACCTCATAAAGGTATAAGAACATTAGACCTCTGATGAATCAGACTGGATGTCTGTCTAGTCCATCATTCTAGAATATAAATTGTATTTTACAAGCTGTGTGGGGCACAAACTCATTTTAGTTCTTCTTATTCAATTCCCTTGAAGCCATCAGATCCATCAAAAAATAATTTTAGGATTAACCAAATGCCCCTAAAGTTTCTCAGTATGCTGCCTGGAGTAGCATTGTGCATTAAAACAAGCCCCCCAATCTCCAGAACATACTTGAAATGCCCCAAAATGGCCCAAAACCTATGGAAAAAAAGAACAAACCAGAAGTGATTTCTAATACGTTTATCATGATTTTAGCGTGGTTTAAATGTTTATAGTTTTATATTGTTTTTAGATGGTACTTTTAACTGTTTTATTGTAATACGTTTTTAGAATTTTTATTTATGAGCTGTCTTAGGTCACTTTCAGGGAGAAAGGTGGGATAGAAATCAAATAAATAAATAAATACATAAATAAATCTTGTATTTGCATCAAGCCTGTGGCCTTTGCAGTTATACAAAGTACAGTTCTTTCTAAAATATATTTCTAGTTCTAAATCATTTTGGGTCACATTGTCAGCCAAAATGCATTTGTGTGCCTATGTATTCTAGTGGAAGCTTGGAAATGGTATTCGTCCTTCAGAGGAGTTTATCTGCCATTAGGGGTCTTTTTGAACAATATATGAGAAGCTGCAAAGAGAACCAGAATTGCTTACAAACACATTTTCAAAAGCCATTATTCCAAATTGTCCCATTTTTGTGGTTTCCAGTCCATAGCATCTCCAGTTCTCTGAGACTGGATCTAGGTAAAGAGAGATAGATAATTTCATCCCAAGATAATCTACAATTAAAGCCATAAATAAATGGAAGCAGTGTTAGGATTTCTGTCAAGATCATTGATGTTATTCTTTCCAGAGTACAACACCATCTTAAAACCAAATGACTCATCTTATTGTGTTTGAATCAGACTATGAGTCTTTCTTTAATTTTCTCCTTCCTTCCTTCCTTCCTTCCTTCCTTCCTTCCTTCCTTCCTTCCTCTCTCCCTTCCCACAGTTTAATCTATACAATTCCACACTGAAATAAAATGAAAAATGGAAAAGCTATATTTTGCTGAATTTATCTTTCATAGTTTTGACTTTTTGTGCAAAGCTTCTTATAACATGCTAATGGTTTTGAAATACTAATAGCTCATTAAAAGAACACTATATATTTGTCAAAGAGAGTGAGGATAATCCATTGGGCTTCAGGCAACTGATGCAATATTGTCTAACCTATGGGCAGGGTAATTCATTAAAGCTATCTGGGAAATGCTGTACTCATAATAATATAAAATATTAGATTAAGAGGAAAAAAGATTTCCCAGATTGTCTCTCTCATACACACACACACACACACTTTTCCCAATGGACATTTGATTAATACTAAGATTAATTGTGCTCCAATTCATTAGGCAAATAGCCTCCTCCAAAGCTCTACCGATACTTCTATACACACATGGGGCTTCACTTCTCTCCACAATCTTTATTTGCAATGAAATTATTCCTGTGGAGATGCCCCTGTAATCAAAGGCAATGTGGAAGATTATACTGTATGTCTGAAATATGTGTGTTGATACTGTTGCAAACACAAGGAGCTCGAAGGATCTGGCAGATAGTGCTTTGGTATTCACTTCAGTAATATAATACTTAAAGATGATGTTCATTTCTTCTTCAGATGAGAGTTACTGCATCTGAGGGTTCTCTTGCTGATAGCTTGAAAACCACTTACCTTTGTCTTTCTATGGCATGTCTTTTCTGTTTCCTTTTGCCTATTGTTCTGTTTCCTTTGCTATCCATGCTCTGCTTCCTTTGCTCCCAGCCCTCGCAACTTCCTGTTTGTTCCTCATATTGGGATAGTCAGGCTAGGACTGAGGCTGCTGCCACACTGCAGAATTAATGCAGTTTGACACCACTTCATCTGTCATGACTCCATCCTATAGAAGCCTGAGATGTGTAGTTTGTTGTGGCACCAAAGATCTCTGATAGAGAAGGCTAAAAGTGTCAGCAAACTACAAATCCTAGAATTCCATAGCACTGAACCATGACATTTAAAGTGGTGTCAAGCTGCATTAATTCTCCAATGTATATGCAGCCTGAGTTTTGCCTTTCATCAGCAGTGAATTCAACCTCTATCATAATAACATACTCTATATTGTTGTCCCATACTTGTACTAGCATTTTATGATATAAAGATAACATAATTTCAGTTAAGAGAGTATGATTTGATTAGCATGGAAAGCATTCATTTTTGTTACTGGGTTTTCAAACAAGCAAAGTTGCCCCTATATAATAGCTAATGGGATCATCCAATTTTCAAGGATTTTTGATTATCAAAATTTACTTGACAGAAATATGCTCAGATTGAGCTTGCATGAGAAAAGTCATCCACAGTATTAAGAATCATTTTTCACAGTCATCTCTTGAAGAGATGCACATTCCAGTATTATATGTCACATATATTATTTCTGTTGTAAACTATTTTATATTTCTACAAGAGGAGGATCAAGGAGTCTGTGAATCCAGAGTTTTGGGGGAGTTGGGGAGTCCTTGGCAAGGAGCATAAGAAAAGCTGTCTCTGCGTGAATTTCTTCAAACTTGGTTGAGTGTGTAGTTGAAGACTTTCACAGCCAGCATCCCTAGTTTTCTGTGGCTTTTTGAGGCCATGTGGCCACATTATAGAAGAATTTATTTCTGATGTTTTCACTGCATCTGTGGCTGGCATCTTCAGAGATTGGTGGCATGGAAGTGTGTGGAGTATATACCTGTAGGACCCTTGTTTGGGAGGATGTGATTTACATGTTAACGGTGAAGTTAGTTTGTGTGCTGCATGTGTTGAATGGCACAGACTGGAGATCTGTTGTGTGCATGGGGGGAATATGCAAAGAGGATTTGTGTCTATTTAATTGTTAATCCATTGTCTGAAGAGAAACCCTTTGAGCTTGGGTGGTGTTCATTTATTTGTCTTGACTTTTGATTTAGGTATTTTTTTTAGGACTGGTAGCCAAACTTGCTTTATTTCCAGTGTTTCTTCTTTCCTCTTGAAGATGTCCAGGTATTTGTGGATTTCAATGAACCCCCCCCCCAACCATTCTGACCCAGTAGTTTGTGCCATGATCCAGAATTTTGGTGTTTTCAAATAGCATTCTGTTCCCCAATTGGTTTATTACATATTCTGCTACTGCTGGTTTTTCTGGCTGGCCCAGTCTGCAGTGTTTCTCGTGTCCCTTGATTTGTGTTTGAATGCTGGGTTTGATGGACCCTATGTAGACTTGTCTACAGCTGGATGATATGTAGTCAACCCCTATGGCCATGAGAGAGTCTCTCCTTCCCTTTGAGGGGTTGTTTGTCCTCACTCCTGGAATCTCTAGGACCAGATGAACTACATCTATGCATATTAGCCCATGTTAAACAGCAGATTCAAAAGTTGCCTGAGCAGAAAGGTCTTTGCATACCAGAAGGACAAGAGAAAGTGAACAAACCTAGACTCGTAGCAGGTGTAAGTAATACACAAGTGTTTAGCATTAACATGAAGGCCTGCAGGAGGGTTGTAAATACATTCAGCTAAACATTCTTACAAGCTTCTTTGCAATCAGAAATGTGTAAGTATGTTCAAAGTAGTCATTGTACTCAGATTTACAAAAGAGTCAGGCATTCGGGGATATGTGTGTGTGTTTAATCTCCTTTGCAGGCAGACTGAATATCTGTATAAAGTTGTAGTGACATTTCTAAAGCCATGCCATGAACTTTGACAGCGATTTTCCACCCAGATCTATCGAGTGGACCCATTTTTACCCACACATTATACATAGTAATCTTCAGGCAGGTCTGGAAGAGAATTCGGAAGCTTCAGATTACATGACTAAGCATGTAATACATGGATGGATAAATTAAGTGACAAATTTCTGCTCCAGAGATCCTACCAAAAATGCAAAAACAAACAATACTAAACTTTAAAAAAAATCAAAATTGGGCATTCGCTTCCACTTCTGGGAAAAAAAAAAAACAGGGTTTTCAGTTGTCAAAGAAAAATTGAGAGGGGGCTGCAACATATTTAAAAGGTGAATCACCACTATTGATGCCATTTTATACTATACAAATACAGCTCTATCAATACAGATTAACTGCCATGGCTGCACCCTATGAAATCCTGAGATTTGTAGTTTGATCAGAGGCATTAAATGAGTTCCCTAAGTGCAAAATTCATGATTCCACAGGATGTTTTCATTGCAATTAAAATGGAATCTTAGCACTTTAACTGTGCAGCATGAAAATGTTCTGCGGACTTCTAGATGTTGTTCACCAGAAGAAAGGGAGTTCAGGGAAACTTAGTAATTTGGGCCTGGACAAATGTTCTTGGTGGGCATATATGACCACATTTTATCCATCCTCCTAAAAATAGAGACATCATTCTCATAGAGCTCTAGTTAGTAACACAGTGCAAGAGAAATAGGAGGAGGTGGTGTTTTCAAAAGTACTAGAGCTTTCCTACCAGGCTTTCCCACCAAATAGGACTATTTACAAAATAGAGAGAGATACAAACTCCAGTAGGGTCTGCAGTAGTGCAGAATATTATGCTGGATTTGTTCTACATAGATAACCTAGGGAACCATTCATTTTTCTAGGGCAAGGGAAATTGCACACCAGAGATTTCCTTTAGCAATGGGAAAGCAATTTTTATCAACCAATATTTAATGAATTTATTCCATTTATTGCGTATGAGACTATAAGCAAAATGGTATCTCTCTCTCTCTCTGTGTGTGTGTGTGTGTGTGTGTGTGTGTGTGTTGCTTCCCCATAATTGGAAAGAATTTACTAAAACATATTCTTTTTAATTTCTTTTTCAAAATACATACGAACAGACATTCACAATGCAAAATACATACCTTTCTTTCTTTCCTTTTTTATAAATTTTTATTTTTTAAAAATATAAAATAAAATAACAGAGTTTACAATATGGAATTATAAATTTCCTTCAAAAACGGGGGGGGGGGGGGGGCAAGTAACCCCCCCCCCCTCCAAATTAATGCTGGACCATCTAACTATCAAATTAACAAATTATAACAGTTTTCCAGTTAATTTTTAAGTTGTTGTTCCTTATTCTATTATTTAGATTAAATGTTTCTAAAAAAAAAAAAATTAAGTTTATTATCGTTCCTCAAGGAATGCATTTCTACTAAATTTCTGTTTTGTTACCCCCCCTCCCGGGCAAAACTCTTTTATATTTTCTTCCTCTCTTCTTCTCCTATTCTTTTTCTTCTTCTTTTCTTTTCCCCTTAATTTATATAATTCCAAGATTTCTCACAATAATCTATTAAAGCTTGCCAACTTTGTACATTTTTTGCGGAGGATTCTCCTTCTATTGCAGTTGACACTTTATCCATTTCATAGATTTCTATCATTTTAAATTTCCAGTCATCAAGAGATGGAATGTCCACTGTTTTCCATTTTTGTGCAAGCAAGATCTGAGCTACTGAAACTATATAGGATCACCTTCTAGTATCTAGTTCTATCTTTTAGTTGCATTCCTTGAATCATATTTAAAAGATATATATCTGGAGTATACTCAAAAGATATCTCTAATATATTACAAATTATGGTATGAAATTATTTCCAAGATTTTGGTGCGCCTGCGTCATACGCGGACGCACCATACGCAGCTTTCAGCACATGCTGAAAGCTGTGAGGGAGACCATGGGAGCATGCAGGGTTCAAGGAGTGGTGCGTCCCATTAAGGATAATGGGACATGTGCCCATGGCGTGCACGCACCGCCACGTTGCCATGCCATGCACAAGCCCCATTATTTTCAATGGGGCTCAAGCATAAACTTTTTTTTTACACGCGGGTCTGGAATGGATCCCCCCACATAAAAAAGGGTGCACTGTATGTCCATCACATATGAGTCCATGTACCTAATTTTTTCTGGCATTTCCAGCATATGGGGTTATAGTTTTTGTAGATCTTGGCCAATTGAACAGGTGTCAGATACTACCTGGTTTCCATTTTTTTAAAAAAAAAACTTTTATATTCTGATTCGTCATGAATGTATGTATGGCCTTGCCTTGATCCAGTTTTTTAACTGAATTTCTCTTCTGAAATCCCTGGCCCATCTTATCATATAATCCTTAATGGTTTCTTCATGTTTTCTTTCAAGAGATACTCCACATAATTTAGGCATGTGTTTTGATTTATTTTCAAATATTATACCAATCTCATTTTTTGAAGTATGAAAACCTTGTCCTTTTCGATCAAATTTAAATATTCCTTGTAGTTGGTAATACAGCTAATATGTCACTCACTTATTGTGATACTGAAAATAACATATTCTTTTCACATTCTTACTTCTGCCAGTTTTTTTTAATACCCTTGGATGTAGTTCATCTGACTCTGGATTCATTTAGAGTAGCCACACATTTGTGTACTACCTCTTTACCTATCCAGTGCTGTATTTCCCCTACTGCATAATCTGCTCCATTTCCCCCCAGGCTGAGCACTGATCTTCTTTTAAGAGAAGACCAAGGCAAAGAAGGAATTGAGTAGTTCTCCTTTTTCTCTGTTCCCTGTTAGCATTTTGGCATCTTCTCCACAGAGCAGCCCTACTATTTTCTTGCACTTCCTTTCGTAGGACCAAAAAAGGTACTTTTCGTTGGTTTTAACCTCTCTAGCAAGCCTGAGTTCATTTTGCACTTTAGCTTTTCTGACTTTCTCCCTACATGTGCTGGCTATTTGACTGAATTCCTCTTTGGTGATCCCTCCCTTTCCTATCTCAGTTGAAAATTTTGTACACATCCAACCTGGTTTCTTTAAACACCTCCCATTTTTCCTCCTCATTGGAACTGTCTAAAATTGTGCCTTCAGTATTTCACTTTTTAGAAACTCCATTCCATCATGAACACTCTTCCTTTTTAGTATTCTTGACAATAGGTTAATCCTCAGTATTTCCCTAACTTTGCTGAAATCAGTTCTTGAATGCATGGCCGACTATACTTTCCACTGAACAACAAACTTCAGAAGTATTATTTCCATCCCTATTCTCAATAGGTAGCCACTGAGCTTCTGTTTAAAAACCTGTAATAAATGAAGTCTTCTATTCAGCAAACATTGCATTGTACCAATATATGGAAGAAAGTTCTATTGAAATCAAGGAAATTTGAATTTCCAGGTAACACTATCCAGAGTGGGATATACGATATTATGGTGCAGGATATATGCCAAGTAAATGTAAGAAATGCAGTTATATTACTTAAATTCAAAGCCAGGGTTCATTCAAAGTGGTTCTCAACTATTTTGTCTGCTTTTATTTTTAATTCAGTATTATCTTGAGTATTTTTTCTTGTTAAGGATGCATACTTATTTATGATCTTATGATCCACAGTGAAAATCTCAGCATATTAACAACATGTCTGATGCCTTATAATTCTATACCATTAATTCTTGCATAACTAATAGAAATGCTGCCTGTATTTTGGAGAGTGCTAAAGAACTAATGGAATCCTGATTAAGTTGTAAGGAAGCTTATCATTATTCTATGCAGCAGCTGATGTAACATAATGCTTGATTGCTGTCGGCAGTCCATTTCTGCAGGATTCATATGGATGTAAGCAGGAAATTACTTAAAGGGAAATTACCCATTACCTGAAACTCTTTTATTACTATGCTCCACTGCTATTACATGGCTGACAAAAACTTAAGATATAGAAAGGATTTATTCATCCTTCACTTGCCATCAAGGTCTGAAATTACCTACACTTTTTTCCCAGAGCACAGTCGTTGCTAATTTTAGTGGACACATTTCATTTTCATTATATTACATAGTATTGCTGTTGGTGGTAATGCCCTTATAATGGTAAAGAACAATGCCTGGTCATATTAAGGGATGCACCTGTCGGTTTTAGTGCTGGGAATATGGGTGTGAACGGAAAGCAGATTTGCAATGAAGTGCTACATGGCTTCAAGTTTCCAATGGTTGTTACGATAACTACTGGTGTAGTAGAACTGTGGGTCACAGAGCCAAACTCCAGTTGTTGTTGTTCTGGTTAGGAATAATGGCATCATGTGCCACCCCTCTCAGGCTCCAATGTCCCCTCTCAAATGTAGCTGCTATTGTCACTGAAACTGTTTAGGTGGGGTGAATTTTCCTGGTACAGGTTGAATCTCCTATATCTGGAATTCTGAAATCCAAAACACCGCAAAAACCAAAATTGTCCACATGGGTGGATGAGACAGTGACACCCTTGCTTTCTGCTGGTTCAGTTTACACAAAATTTATTTCATACACAAAATTATTTTAAAAATATTGTGTATGAAATTACCTTCAGGCTCTGTGTATATGATATAAAGGAAACATAAATGAATTTCATGTTTAGACTTGGATTCCATCTCCAAGATATCTCATTATGTATATGCAAATATTCCTACCACCGCCTCCCCCTCCCCAAGAAAATATCCAGAATCCTGAACACCCTTTGGTCCCAAGCATTTTGAATAAGGGGGACACAACCTGTAATGATACACTGCTGTATGCCTACCTTTTGCAAAATGTTTCAAAATGAATTGGTGTTGAATGAGCAATGAAGATGAGCAATGAAGGTCTGCTAACTTCACAGAAATCTTACTCCCGGTGGATGCAAAAAGTGGCAGAACTAGTTTGTTGATATGATTCTGATTTTTTACCTTATCTTTGGAGACGGCATGTTTATGGGGATTGACTTGAGTGCTTGAACAACTAAAAAATATTATTTTGGTTTTCTTTTTAAAAGAAGTTAGAAAAGAGGATAGGCAACCATGTGGCAAAAAGAAGGAATCTGTATTATTGCCAGTGCTAATGGCAAGCCACCATGGAACTTTGGGAGATTTTTTCCCCCTTCCTTGGAGGAAATGGAGTGAAATTATGCTTCCCAGTCTCTCAGTTTCTCTGCCCACAAACAATGTGGAGAATTTGAGAGCACATTTGACAACAGTACTTCCTCCAGATTTGATGAAGAGCTCCACCACTGAATTCAGGATACATAGAAACTAGCAGTCTATTTGCCACTTGCAAAGAAATGCAGCCTGTTGATTTTAAATCTTTTTCAGTTCAGACTGTTTGAGATTCAGCATCAGAAGGAAAATATTCCTGGCCCAAAAAAATGGAGAATTATCCCTCAAATATATGATACATCAAGGGGGATGGCACTGGCAAAGTTGTGACAATTTGTGATAAGGAATGCAATAATGAATAATTGATTAAGATATGATGCTATACAAAATAATGGTGGATAAGAGACCCAGTTAAAACCTCATCTCTGTCCTTTTCATATGCATTCTTAGGCAAGAAAGCATGGCCTAAATCCTGTTGTTGTTCTCCCATTGAATCTATGGCAGATTACAGACCGCCATTTAGGACGCGCTCTAGGGTTAGGAAGGGGCCTGCTAGGGTTAGGAAGGGTTGCCCTTTCCTAACCGGCCCCATTCCCAACACGCGCGGAGCACGTCCTAAATGGCAGCTCCCATCCACATGGGCGCAGCCATATTTACGTCATGGACGCTGTGCGTCCCGACATGGCGCAGCGAAAGTGACGCCGCGAGTGCGCGCCTCGCGCCTTGTGGCGCCACTTCCAGGGGCCAAAAAGGAGCACCATTTTGGCGCTTCTTTTTCGCTGCGGCCGGAAGCCTCGCGGTCTGGCCGCTGGGGCTTCCTGCCGCAGCTAATGGCGGCGGTGGGAGAACGGCCACTTGAGGGCAGTCTGTAATGCGCCACAGAGACTCATGAGTAGAATGTATTTATATAAGTTTCATTGACTCAGTGAGTTTACTCTAGTTGGGACTAGCAATAGGATTCAGACCCTAATATCCAGTCAGCTTTCCATTTGTGAGGTAAGGTTGATTGTCTTTATTAAAGAAAATGTATGGTGGGCCCTTGGTATCCATTGGGGTTTGGTTCTAGGCCCTTCTGTGAATATCAAAATCCATGGATGCTCAAGTTCCATTACATAAAATGGCACAGTAAAATAGTATCCCTTATATAAAAGGGCCTGATTAAGGTTTGTTTTTTTTGCATTTAGAGGACAATGTTGATGACA